>NC_140000.1:18639020-18674020 GCF_964263955.1 Coregonus lavaretus | reverse complement strand
ATTGTTCACATTAACATCTTAACATTTTCACAAGAAAACTGAGGAATGTGATTGGAGGCTATAGCTACAGGAAAGGAGTCTGAGCGTTATACACCATGTGAGTCTTCTACCTGGCTTCTGCTACCATGACTGTTAACACACCACAGCATTAAACAATATCATTACAATCCCATAATCAAATCGATTGAGTAATTGAGAATAATAATCTCCAACAGGGTTTTTTCCTCTCCTTCCAAAGTGAGTAGAAGGACTCCAGAAGCCTGCCTGCATAACCTCAGCCCTGCAGAATGTAGTCCTTTATACAGTACGACTGCATTTCAAATGAGCCCTGCTCAGAAGAGTTCAAAGGAAAAATGGTCTGGGTTGAAAACAGGGGCCTGTTTCTGGTGAAAGAGAGAGAGGCGGATGATTTATGAGGAATAGAGGATGAAAAGAGGAGTGGGGGAGGTTAGGGTTTTTAGTGAGGTGTGTAGGAGGAGGGTAGAAGGAGGGAAGAGGAGGAGGAGCATGAGAGAGAAGGAGGAGAGGAGAGGAGTAGGAGGGAGATGGAGATGAGGAAAATAATATTAATAATAATAATTAGCTGGGTGCTTACATTTGTCCTATTTCACACAAGTGTGTATTAATACGCATGTGTGAATTGGAAATGTGTTTTTTTGCATTTCCCACTCTCCCTGAGAAATCCTCGGAGAGTGGGGTCAAGGCCAGGGTCACGGAGAGGAGGAAAAGGAGATGGAGAGGAGGAGTGGAGAGGGATGGAGAAGAAGAGGCATAAATGAGAGAGATGGAACAGAGAGATACCTCTATGGCATGTTGGAATTGCTCGTGTTCCTTCTGTAGCTGCTCTGCCTCCTGTAGAGAGCTGGCTGTGATCATACCTGCATTCAGCATGGACTCTCCATTACGGATCCAACCCAGCACCTGAAACGCACACACACACACACACACACACACACACACACACACACACACACACACACACACACACACACACACACACACACACACACACACACACACACACACACACACACACACACACACACACACACAAAGGGAGAATCAGTAATGGGTCAGACTAAGATAAACAGTCACACACACACACAGGCACATAGACACATGTTGATAATGGACATCGTAATAAAGACTCATCATCCCAGATAAGCACAGTATATAGGCCTAACCCACCATGTTTTCACCACCCTGACACACACACAAAGGAATACATTAAGGGTCAGGGCAAGGCCAAGTCAGCTGTGACACGTCACCCCCGACACTTTCGCCTCCCAACCTCTCCCCCTCTCTGTACACACAGGAACGGCCTGCCAGTGGCCCCAGGGAGAATTCCACACCGTCTCCTCCTCCGGGCACTGCACACCTGGTGTGTATCTGACTCATGCTCTGTACTATCACTGCTGCCAAACTCATAGCTCAGCATAGCGGCTGTGTGGGAGAAGAGGCTACATGCTGCTCAGTGAGTAACAGAGAGAACAACTATTCCTGCATTCTAGCAGGCCTGCTCTCTCAGCTTATAGCCACAAAAACACACATAGGCCTCTCTTCCCTTCCAGGACATGGGTAATCTCTCGCTCTACAACGATGACGAATGAGGAAAATGAAATAAATTAATAAACAGAATAAGATTAACAGATGATGCTCCTGCTGGCCTAGTTTGTCTTTTTCCTCATTTTCGGGCCGGTGGTCATCTCTAAAGGGCTGCTCTACTTTCCCAGCACACATTGCAGTGTAGAATAATAGAATAGAGGAAAGATGTTGTGTGCTATTAATGCGTATAAGAGACGCTAACTGATTTATTTATTGACCTTTGAGAGTTTCTATTTGTATTTTATTTTAAGAAGATCGGGGTTCCAATCCCCTTAAGTATTTTATAGTTTTTTTGACAGGACAGATGTAAGTACAGAGTGGGAGATAGATATGGAGAGGGGTACAGAAAGTGGTTAAGAGCAGAGACAGTCTGGAGTCGGGATCTTAGACCGCTACACCAGACTCTGAAATTAAAGTGACTCAGGGAAGATATTCTATAATATACTGTATATGGTCAATGTCATAAGACATGGCCATATGTACTGGTTTCATATGTCCCGTTGTACAATCTAATAGAATCAACCCCATATAATTAAATACATCTGCTTGAAAAAGCATTTCACTCTTAATATTACATGCACAGAAAGCAATCTATTCATAATCATGTGCTCTCCACATAATACTACACAATCACTTCTTTCACAACAGCAGCATCTCATGGTTGTCATCCCACATGCAGTACTGTACTTGGAGAGAGAAAAATTAAGAGAATGAAAGAGAAAGAGACAGAAAGACTGTGTGTGAGTAAGGGAGTGAGTGAGAGAGAGTGCAAATGAAAGAGAGAGAAAAAGCGAGAAAGTGAGTGAGAGAGCGAGAGAGAAAGACCACAAGTGAGAGCAAAAGTCAAAAGTAAAGAGAGAGAGAACAAAAGTAGAAGAGAGCGAGAGAGAGAGAGAGAGAGAGAGAGAGAGAGAGAGATAATGGTGCATGTTTACCTGTTTGACCTCGGCCTGAAGGTGGCGTAGTTGGACACACTGTTCCAGGTGCCTCCTGTGCTGCTCGGCCACCACGTCCAGCTCCTGCTGCTTCTCATGGAGGAACTCCAGCAGGTCCTGAACACGTGTAGCCATGTCCACATCCCTGTCACACAGCAACTCCACACCTAGACACAGAGAGGTGGGAGAGCGAGAGAGAGGTGGGGGGGTATAGCGATAGAACAAGTGAGTGAAAGAGAGAGAGAGACAGAGAGAAGGAGAGCGAGAAGGAAGGAGAGAGAGAGAGAGCTCATCAGCTACTGTAGCAAATCCTGAAAACAACACAAAGAACAAGAGCCATTATGCAACCCAAACCTAACAAAAAGATGAAAAGAGAGAAGAAAGGTCTCTCTCTCTCTCTCCTCATACAAGACAATCAGTCTCGACTACCTGTAAAAGAGTGACAGTTAGGTAAGCATACAGACATACATCAGTAACTCCATATGGCCAGTCAGTCAGACAAACAGGAACAAATCTGCCATTAACATTATATTACTTACATTTCACTCCTGTGTTCCAGACCTGCATTGGGCTGCTGGAGTACAGAGCCTGTCTGTCATAGAAACTCTGTGTGTCTGTCTCTTTGGTGTCCAGGAGAGAACTGCTCTGGGATGCATTCCGATTATGCAAAATCTCCTCTGTGTATGTCGTCATTGACGTGTGTGTATGTGCCAATGCAGCCTGTCGTCCTGCAGCACTGCCTAGTGGTTTTACTCAGCGACATGAGTCCATAGGATTACTGTGAAATCTGCTCGTCTGGCCTCGGCCTGCTGCCGCTACTGTGCTTAGCTCTCCAGCGCCCGATAGCTGGGTTTACCCCCCCCTCCTTCCTCCCCTCTCCCTATCTCCTCCCCTCCTCAACAACACTGAGCTGACCTGGCCTGGCTTACAGCTCATCTGCCCTGGCAGCAGCAGCAGGGCTTTGGGCCATCTGATGTGTCAGTGTGTGTGTGCGTGTGTGTCTGTGTGTGTGTGTGTGTGAGTGTACGACAGAAAAGGTGCATGTGTGTGTGTGTGTATCCGTCCGTGTGTGTTTCTCCATTACTCACCACTGGCCTGGACCTCTGTAACGTACTGCAGCAGCTCCTGTCCCTGGTGGATGACGTCGAAGGTCAGGTTGTTCATGGTGAGGGCCTTGTCAGCGTGGTGCTGGAGTCTCTGCTCTGCCAACGTCAGGTCCTCTGTATCAAACTCACCCATCTGCTGGGACAGCTCCTCATTCCACGACTCCAGGTCTGAGATGATCTGGAAGTGTGTGGGGGAACGAAAAGGGGCAACACTTCATTTGGATAGTTCCCTATAGATGATCTATAGATACCCAAACTATCAACTTCAACAACAAACTATCTACTGCAATGGAAGGGTACAAATAGACAGAAACACACAGATCACAGGGATCACTGTAAGTTAGTTTTAAATAAAGGTCACTGCTAAATGACATTACACGTACAGGACAAACACATGTACAAACACACACAAACAGATGATCATTCCCAACCCTCTAGGTGGAATATGACCTGAGAGGGGTGGAAACTACTTCGGCATCAGAATGAAATGATTTGTAATGATATCAAAACACCAGCCAAGCTGATCTTAGAGACAGTAGCTAAGTGTTTAGTGTTACCTAGAATGATACAATTCTCCTTTGGTTATAGAGGGACTACCCAGACTAGCTGGCTCTACCCAGACTAGCTGTACTCTAAATGGAGCGTCTGCCTGTGATGTTAGCACTTGTTTAAGGACTCACCCACGCACACTTGCTGAAGGCTGAAGGAGGGTGAATCATGACGCCCATAACATATCCACCTTGGCACAGTGATGGGTACTCTGTCAGTCTTTTGTCTGTGATGCCAGTGTGGGCTGGGCCTGACTGGGCTTACCTTACCTAACCTACAGCACTGCTTCACTGTTGCCCTCCATATTCATTGGAATGAAGTCAAAAATCAATTAATCAATGTAATGAACCAGGACCAAGAGGGTGGATGCCGGGTGGTGATCATTTTTGTTGCCAAACCTATTTGAAATATCATGGCTGCTCACAATGACTGGCTTTCCATTTCAATTTGTCTTTATATAATACAAATCCACTGTCTGTTTTTCAGAATCGCTTTCCTGATGCTTCAGAGAGAGACAGGCTGGCACTAGTCTCCATTCCACACATGACTCACCATCCCATTCAGCTGCTGCTCAGCCATACACTGAAGAGCTAAATGTAAAGAATGTGTCCGATGGAAATTCAAGGCGTCCAGAGTGATGGTCGTCGAGGGGAAACTATGGAAAAGTAATACGAGTCATGAACTAAAGCGGTGGCTGGCTCTCCAGCAGACCTAGTAAAAAAGAAATGACAGGGCTGAAAACGAGAGGCTTACACAGCTGCCTGTTTCCATTCACATGAGCAGTGAAATCAAATCTCAAGGCATCCGACAATGAAAAGGAAATCAGAAAAGGAATGGGAGAAAGAGAGGGTTCCGAGTTGGGAATGGGAGAATTTTAAATTCCAAACCGCAGTACTGCAAACCAAATAATTATTGATTCTCTTCACTGTGCCATTTAATTTCCTCTGGATGGCCCTCTGCACCCTCTGCTGTGCTCCTCAGGCTCCGGCTGTACTGTACTGTATTGTCCTGTCCTGTACTGTACTGTCCTCTGGGGGAGAACATGTGAGTGAGGATGTGGAGGGTTCCATGTGGTAAGGGCTATAGGGCTAGCTAGCTGTAACTCACTGAGCGTATGGCTGCTTCATGGAAGGCCCAGGCTACATGGGGCTTAGTAGTGTACACGTTTATGTACAAGTCAGAGCCTAAAACATGGTAGTAATTAACAACAAACTCCGTTCAGCTATGATCCATATCCTAATCCATAGCTGATCACTGTTTAAGATCTTAACCTGGAGATAATGTAACAGCAAACCAAGCCTTGATCATCTAAGCTAAGCAATTTGATAACTGGATCAACATAGTCTGATAATAGTTTTTCACATAAACAAAACATAGACCTATGGAGATATAGGATGTGGATTGGTTGCTTCTCATGATTATCATCATGCAATAGTAGTTCCTTGGCAGTAGTTTTTTCTGTCTATCTTTGAGAAGGTGATTGAAACATAACGATTATGATTGAAACATAATGCGACAGAGCTCTATAGTAAGCGACCTGTACGGTCATACGTGTCGATCAACCAAATGTCTTTGTAACTTCATAATCCAAGAAGCTGTAATACTGAGATCTACACCACCTCAGTCAATAACAGAACAGTTCTTCTTTTGTTGTTACAATATGAGTGAGTCATGGCTGCTACCACAGACAACACCATTATTTATACAGCACTTCTGAGGTTGAGAACCGCCCATTCTTTGCACAAGGCAAACAGCCAACAACAACTGTCAAAACAGAAAGGTCTGATGAATCCTCAGTAATACAATGCTTTAAGATATGAGAAAGAAGAGTCTAACAAAACAGCAAAGCAGACAAGGTAACGTCAGCAGTGTAATGTACAGGTAATAGTTGCTCTGTGGACACAAAGTATTCAGCAAGCATGCACTAACAACCATCTAAACACATGTACATACGATATCAAAAGACATCTGGAGGGCACGACAAAGCCTATTCCCCCTCAGGAGACTGAAAAGATTTGGCATGGGTCCTCAGATCCTCAAAAAGTTCTACAGCTGCACCATCGAGAGCATCCTGACTGGTTGCATCACCGCCTGGTATGGCAACTGCTCGGCCTCCGACCGCAAGGCACTACATATGGTTGTACGTACGGCCCAGTACATCACTGGGGCCAAGCTTCCTGCCATCCAGGACCTCTATACCAGGCGGTGTCAGAGGAAGGCCCTAAAAATTGTCAAAGACTCCAGCCACCCTAGTCATAGACTGTTCTCTCTGCTACCACATGGCAAGCAGTACCGGAGCGCCAAGTCTAGTTCAAAAGGCTTCTTAACAGCTTCTACCCCCAAGCCATAAGACTCCTGAACAGCTAATCATAGCTACCCGGACTATTATTATTTTTTACGATATATCGTATCGTTTTGACAATATCGCAATATTATTTTTGTGCTAGTTGGCTGTACCTGCACCAAATGTCCAGCATTTTTCCTGCATAGCTTGTTCTCCATCTTCTTTTTAAATAGGGATCCAATTTGTTTTCAGCACTTTTATTTCCATGACTGATCAAAACTCATTTTGTCATGGCTCTCTCTCGTCCCTCTGCAGCAGACATATGGTGAGCAATATGTTCGGAACATTAAATAGCAATAAAATCACAGTATCAAATCGCAATACATATAGAATCGTGAGAATCGCAATACATATCGTATCGTGATAATACGTAAAAATGTATGCACACATGACTGTAAGTCGCTTTGGATAAAAGCGTCTGCTAAATTATTATTATATTGTATAATGAGGTCCCTGGCAATTCCCAGCCCTATCAAAAACCCTTCTCAAAACACTACGATCCAGTCTAGAGTGCTACAACTCCAAAAATCCAATAACTCACAAATCTCTCTTGAAAATGTCTTGCTGACTGTTCTGTAGGAGTCATATTCACTTAACTCATAAGCACATTACATAAGGCTGAATGACAGCTAGGTAAAGCTCCCAGGCATAAATACCACAAGCCTTTAGTCCTTCTAACATCTTTTCTTCACCTGCCACTCTCCTCTTCTCTCCCGTTCCCTCCTTCCCAGGCGCCAGGAGGCACTTACCGGGCTGGGCTGCTATCACAAAGCTGACTAGAAACCCCTCTCTGAGTCTAAGCAGACACATCATCTTTTCCTCCTCCTGGCTCACATAGAGGAGACTGGCTCCGTGAGGACAGGAATCCTGCTCTGAGACTGACTGGGACACTGCGTGCCGTACCTCTACCTCACCTCGAACCTGAACCTGCGTGTTGCTGCCTAACCCCTCAGTGGGAGCCAAGAAGGAACAGCGTGCGTCCCAGGGGTGTGAAGAGGAGGAGTGGAGGGAAAACTAACTCTCCCTCCCTCCTGTGTCATATTGACTGACTGACATGCATGCCGCTCACTCCCTCCCACAGGTCCCAGCTAATGTGCAGAGCTAATGTGAAGGCTGTACTGTACTGCACCTCTGAGGAGAAAATACTGTATCAGTCTGGCTATGGTCTCTTACCACACAGACTAGTGTGACTGCTGCACTACTATAGTGGCATTCCACCTCAGTGTGAGATGGGCTGCATGTGCAGACAGGCAAGGGGCAGTGTGTGCCAAGCACGGGTCGATATTTCATTCACTGACTGTAGGTTTCCACTTGGGAGAGACATGTGAGACGTCTTCATGAGAAAATGAATAGGAATATGAACACAATGTAATGTGATTTGTTGTAATGTCAAACTGCACTGTAGTCTACTTAATGTGCCGAAAACGAAACGTCCTCCTCCTCTATTCAATGACCCTGTTATCGCAACACCAACACTTCAGGTATGTGAGTGCCTCGTATCCCCTCACACACACACACACACACACACACACACACACACACACACACGCACACCCTTAAATGAGTCATCACCTCAGTACAATAACTTCCCAGAAAGGGGGATGATAACATCAGGAATATCAGTACTCCAGGCTTTATAATGTCAAAGGCTACTGTAGCTAATGCTTAATTTATGGGATGTGAATCAATATCGTTAATCAACTACTGGTCCAGTCCTTTGATGGTGTAACAGGAAAGAGAGAGATTAGAATAACAGCAGCAGCAGAAAGACTCCTTTGAGTCTCTCAGCAGGGACTCAAGACCTTACACTACCAGATAAAACTGCTACAGAAACACTGACTGTGAAACATTCAATCTCTGGAAAAGACACAGGCCAGATACGGGCAATAGAGGACATGATAGATTGGTTGATTGATAGATTGATTGATCGGAACTTTATTGACATGGGGGCCACTTACGTCGATGGCGTCCCTCTCGAAGATGCGTAGCTGCAGGAAGAGTTCCAGTTTGATCTTCCTCTCCTGAAACAGCTCTTCCATCTGAGCCTGGGCCTCATCCAGCTGCTGTAGGACACTCTGGATGTGGGCCATGGAGCTGTTGTGGGGCGTCTTGTTACTGGAGATAGCAGAGTCCCTGTGTGGAGGCCGGAGTCAGAGGTTAGATAGATCAACAAACACATTAAATACACTCGTTTCAATATCATGAATTACATGTAACACTGTTTGGTGGTGGAACAGCTAGCAGAGTTTAATTATGTGTTAGACGGCATGCTTTTAGAAGCTTAAAATGCACCTCTGTTGCCAGTTAGTAGCGTGCAGTGCTGCTATCAAGGTCTCTTAATGGTAGGGTAAAGGGAGACAGTAATACTGCTCTACAATGCTGCACAGTTCTAAATAAACACAAAACAAACTTTATTACTTGGTAAATTAGCATATTTATAAGGCGGGTAGGGGCTAGAAGGGATTGATTTATGATAGAGGATGCGTGCGCTGTGAGCTACCTGAGCTGCTGGATGAGGTCCTCTCCCTCCTTGATGACGTTGACAGTGGCTTGCAGGGTGGTCTGATGCTGCTGCCCGAAGCGTTTGATCAGGTCCTGCACCGCCTCCACAGACTCAGCATAAACATCATCCAGCAGCTCCTTCTGCAGCTCCTCCAACCACGTCCACAGCTGTGTGGGCACACAGTGACAGACAGCCCAGGCGGCCAATCAGAAACAGCGAGGTAAAGAAGGACAAATTAAAAGCAGAGGAGAGAGGGAGAGAAAGAGGAGTGAAGGAGGGAGCTGCATTGAGTCATTGTGGCAGGATTAACCATCTGGTTATATTAGCATGGTGGCTCAAACCAAAGCACCCGTACCAGCAGGTAGGACCCTCCCTGCCCAATCTACCACCCGCCGCTTTTTTTGTTTGTGTCCCAAATGGCACCCTATTCCCTATATAGTGCACTACTTTTGACCAGCTCCCATAGTGCCCTTTTCAAAATAAGTGTCCTATGTAGGGAATAGGATGACATTTGGGACCCAAAATGTGTTTTGTTCCAGTTCATACAGCTCTATTTTTCCATAATAACACACAAAGACAGGCAAACACAACACAGGCTAAGAACAGAGGAGGAAAGTTGGAACCGGGCCTGGCCTAATCCAACCACCTCTATACAACAGATGGGTGTTATCACACCATATGGTAGCATAAAATAAATGATGAATTAATATGAGTATCAGGCCATGTACTGTAAGACAATATAAATGTCAGCACACAGAGTAAAGTACAGCACGCTGGCACAGAACCTTTACAGAAAGGTTCATGCTGTTCAATAATGCCTAAGCTAATGACACTGACTTAAACAACACAGATTGCAAGTTAACTTTCTCATATACAGTTGAAGTCGGAAGTTTACATACACCTTAGCCAAATACATTTAAACTCAGTTTTTCACAATTCCTGACATTTAATCCTAGTGAAAATTCCCTGTCTTAGGTCAGTTAGGATCACCACTTTATTTTAAGAATGTGAAATGTCAGAATAATAGTAGAGAGAATGATTTATTTCAGCTTTTATTTCTTTCATCACATTCCCAGTGGGTCAGAAGTTTACATACACTCAATTAGTATTTGGTAGCATTGCCCTTAAATTGTTTAACTTGGGTCAAACGTTTCGGATAGCCTTCCACAAGCTTCCCACAATAAGTTGGGTGAATTTTGGCCCATTCCTCCTGACAGAGCTGGTGTAACTAAATCAGATTTGTAGGTCTCCTTGCTCACACACGCTTTTTCAGTTCTGCCCACACATTTTCTATAGGATTGAGGTTAGGGCTTTGTGATGGCCACTCCAATACCTTGACTTTGTTGTCCTTAAGCCATTTTGCCACAACTTTGGAAGTATGCTTGGGGTCATTGTCCATTTGGAAGACCCATTTGCGACCAAGCTTTAACTTCCTGACTGATGTCTTGAGATGTTGCTTCAATATATCCACATCATTTTCCTTCCTCATGATGCCATCTATTTTGTGAAGTGCACCAGTCCCTCCTGCAGCAAAGCACCCCCACAGCATGATGCTGCCACCCCCGTGCTTCACGGTTGGGATGGTGTTCTTCGGCTTGCAAGCCTACCCCTTTATCCTCCAAACATAACGATGGTCATTATGGCCAAACAGTTCTATTTTTGTTTCTTCAGACCAGAGGACATTTCTCCAAAAAGTACGATCTTTGTCCCCATGTGCAGTTGCAAACCGTAGTCTGGCTTTTTTATGGCGGTTTTGGAGCAGTGGCTTCTTCCTTGCTGAGCGGCCTTTCAGGTTATGTCGATATAGGACTCATTTTACTGTGGATATTGATACTTTTGTACCTGATTCCTCCAGCATCTTCACAAGGTCCTTTGCTGTTGTTCTGGGATTGATTTGCACTTTTCGCACCAAAGTACGTTCATCTCTAGGAGACAGAACGCTTCTCCTTCCTGAGTGGTATGACGGCTGCGTGGTCCCATGGTGTTTATACTTGCGTACTATTGTTTCTACAGATGAACGTGGTACCTTCAGGCATTTGGAAATTGCTCCCAAGGATGAACCAATTTTCTTTCTGAGGTCTTGGCTGATTTCTTTTGATTTTCCCATGATGTCAAGCAGAGGCACTGAGTTTGAAGGTAGGCCTTGAAATACATCCACAGGTACACCTCCAATTGACTCAAATGATGTCAATTAGCCTATCAGAAGCTTCTAAAGCATGACATCATTTTCTGGAATTTTCCAAGCTGTTTAAAGGCACAGTCAACTTAGTGTATGTAAACTTCTGACCCACTGGAATTGTGATACAGTGAATTATAAGTGAAATAATCTGTCTGTAAACAATTGTTGGAAAAATTACTTGTGTCATGCACAAAGTAGATGTCCTAACCGACTTGCCAAAACTATAGTTTGTTAACAAGACATTTGTGGAGTGGTTGAAAAACTAGTTTTAATGACACCAACCTAAGTGTATGTAAATTTCCGACTTCAACTGTATCAAACACTTGAGATCCTTGTTTTGAAAAATACAATAAGCTTAACGTTGTTTTTAGGACACTATAGTGAAGCACCACCTCTAAAGGTAAACCTGTCACCTCTCGCTCAGCCAGAACATTGAACAATGGGAAGAAACACTAATTCACAAGGTCTGCCTTCTTGTGGTCCTCTGTAGCTCAGCTGGTAGAGCACGGCGCTTGTAACGCTAAGGTAGTGGGTTCGATCCCCGGGACCACCCATACACAAAAAAATATATATATATATGTATGCACGCATGACTGTAAGTCGCTTTGGATAAAAGCGTCTGCTAAATGGCATATTATTATTATTATTATTACAAGGGAAACCTTTCAAACACAGCACACAAGTAATCTTCACCACAAATAAAGACATGACAAATTACAGCTTTGAATATGAGGCATTTCAGAAACAGAACAGCTTCCTGAGTTTTGGCAATAGCTAGAGGCTCCAGTCTAGTAGAAGAGAGTAGTGAGTGGAGGGGAGGGAGGCACTGTGTTTAGGCTGTTGGAGATATGTGTTACGCACAGGAAAATACCCCTATGTGTCAGTATCAGAGTCACTTTGGGCAGCCCATCCGCTGTCACAGGACACACACACATAATTAAGTGATAGTGCATGAGAAGCTGGTGTTTGGAGGATATATTGGCACGGGTGTTCGTCTCGGGCCGGCAAACCATGCCAATATATCCTCCAAACACCGGCTTCTCGGGCATTATCACTTTTATACAACGGGTTACCAACATATTCAAATAATGATTTACATATTTTAATTAAAAACGTTATTTTGATTAATTTATTCATTCTAATTCATCCTTCCACAAGATATAGTCCCGACACAAATATAGGGTTGCTACCCATGCCGGCTGGTCGTTCGTTCTATCGGTTCGGTTGCCAGAGACAATACCCAGTCGCTAAGTCTTTATGTTCTGTATCTATGGACGCGACCCAGTCGTTCGCTCTAAATGTTCCATTGCCATACTGGCTGGCAACGTTCTTATCCCTTGCTTGCTAGCTAGCCAACTACGGCTAACTTACAGTCACGTCAAACAGTGCAGCCAGAATAACAACAAAGTAGCTGCATTTGCATTTGCTGTTTTCTAGTGACATTTATTTGGATACATCCATAACAATGAGCTAATGATGCGCGATTTCACCTGGCATAGAAAATGTGCTCTCTCATCAGGACACTGTTGTTCAGAGGAGCTAGCCAACAACACAGCTAACACAATCACTTCAAACTGAAGCTGGAAAGACTGCAATCTAGCTGCACTTTGTTTGACCTGTTTTCTATTGAAATTTCTTTGTATATATCCATAAAAATGATGCTGATTCATGATTTCGACTGGCTGAGAAAAGCTGCCTGCCTGCCTGTCTTATCCCGACTCCCGACACATTCATTACTACGTGACAGCTGGAGATCGAATTTGAATATTGAAACAACGTTGCAAATGTTGGAGACAGACAGCAAGGTTTATACAAATCTCCACTGTTGAAAACTAAACGTTAATCCAAAAGCAATTTGAGATAATGTCTAGATGCTTTTCATAGTGGAGATCAAGTTTATAAATTGCCTGGCTGGGCTGATGAGACAGTGGATTGCACAGTCAGATGGAACAGAGTAAATAGGCATTTTAACGTCATAGATTTAGTTGTGGAATAGACACTGGCTGGAATGCGGTTTTAACCAATCAGCATTCAGGATTAGACCCACCCGTTGTATAAATACAATATAACGCATGCACACACACTCACACTCCTACTCTTCAGTGTGTGGGCTGTGTGTTGTGTGGCAGTACTGATGTAATACATTCTTCATGCCACTAAACTCCTGTATCAAACCTCTTATTACCCTGGCTGGCTGTCATCTCTATCACAACACTAACTGGGCTGGGGCGAGGGGGAGGTTGAACACCTTTAAAGGCAGAACTTAAACTTTCCTCAGGGTGAGCAGTGGAGAACCCTCTCATAGCCCTACCATGGGAACATCTACACCAGATGTCATTACCACCTCCAGAGGGGTATTAATATTACAACAGCTAGCTGGCAGGTCTCAATACATACAACTTTCTTTAATAGTTAAATGGGTTAAAAGTCGTTTCACACTCAGATTCATGCAATTTAGTAGACTCTGAGCCATAGCCCTGACTAGAGACACACTGTAGATCGAATACAACAATAACTTTCATTAGTACAGTTTTGTAAGGGGACCTGCAGTAATTATAATGACCCAAGCTCGTACCTCTTTGACGTGAGTGTGGAAGGCCACAGACATGTCCAGGAGGACCTTGCGTTGCTCCACGCGACGTACAAAGTCCTGGATGCGGTCCTCTAGCTGGTGGGCTGCCTGGTAAATCTCCTCTGGATCACACTCTCCTGTCTGGGCCAACTGCTCTGCTGCCTCCAGCAGCTTGTCAGCGTTAGTATAGGTGTTCTGGACAGGGGGACATTAGAAGAGACATTATGCGGACTGCCACATTACAGGTAATTATATATATAACTTCCTTCGAAGCGGCCTCCTCTCCTTGTTCGGGCAGGCTTCGGCGGTCGTCGTCACCGGCCTTCTAGCCACTGCCGCTCCTCATCTCATCATTCCATTTGTTTTGTCTTGTTTATTACACACACCTGGTTCATATCCCCTCATCAGTACCTGTATAAGTGTTCCCTCTGCCCCCTTGTCTTTGTGTGTGATTGTTTATTGTGAGGATAGTGAAGCTCGGTTGAGCTCCTTGTATTTTGTATCGCCGGGTTATTTTTCCTGTGTGCCTTGTTGGTTCCAGTGCGCCTGTTTTGTGCACTGGGCTGTTTTTACGCATTACTGCGTAACTCTGTATTCCGGAATAAATCCTGTTATTCTGTGATTTACCCTCCTGCGCCTGACTCCTTCAAATCACCCATCACAGGCTAATAATATATAAATGAATACGTTTAAAAAAATTTACATTAAAATTTTTAGTCATTTAGCAGACGCTCTTATCCAGAGCGACTTACAGTTAGTGAGTGCATACATTTTTTTTTTTCATACTGGCCCCCCCGTGGGAATCGAAGCCACAACCCTGGCGTTGCAAGCGCCATGCTCTACCAACTGAGCTACACGGGACTACAAAAAAATACATTTTTTTTCTCTCTCTCTCTGTGTGTGTGTGTGTGTGTGTGTGTGTGTGTGTGTGTGTGTGTGTGTGTGTGTGTGTGTGTGTGTGTGTGTGTGTGTGTGTGTGTGTGTGTGTGTGTGTGTGTGTGTGTGTATCCCAGCTCACCTGGGCCACCTCCTCAAAGTCCTCGTGTCTCTTCTGCAGGGCCCGAGCTCTGTGTAGGGACTTCCCCACTCCTGTATGCTTACTGAGGAAGGCTTCACCATGGTTCTCTATCCAGTCCAGCACCTGCACACACACACACACACACACACACACACACACACACACACACACACACACACACACACACACACACACACACACACACACACACACAGGGGCGAGAGAGGGAGAGACTGAAATACACTGGTACAGAGAGGGTTTGCCAGAGCCCTGTCTAATAAAGGCACTAGAGTGATGTAGCACATGCTGGATCACATCATCTGTGTACAGTGATATACGTTAGGAGAGTCGCTACTTGGAATCAGATACGTTGAGCGTTTGATTGAGCCTGCCTAGCTACAATGGAACCAATTAAATAGGCTAGTCCCAAACCTAGCACTCCATGCAGGCTCAATTAAATGCGTGAAGCATTTGCAAGAAAACGGATACTATTTGAACCCAGGTGTGGTGACAACTAGCCTATGAACAGGGATGTTACTTGTATGTATAGGCTGATCTGATGTGCTGTGCCACAAGGGGGAGCTTCGGGACCTTTAGATTGACGGACTGTGTCTGGGAAAGCTCTATTGAGGCCCTGTTCTGTCCAAGGCTACTGCCATAACATAATGCCTTCCCAGTCAGACCCACCCTCTACCCTCTGCTCTGCATCACTGTGCCAAGTTAAGGGCTGCGTCGCAAATGGCCCCCTATTCCTAGTCCATAAGGCTCTGGTCAAAAGTAGTGCACTATATAGGGAATAGGGTGTCATTTGGGACGCAGGCTGGCACTTTTAATAAGGAAACATGGATGAAGAAATCCATAATCCACTACAGACCAACGTGTCAGCATTTCTATAGACTGTGATAATACATCTTAGTTAATAATTGCCTTATTATTTATTGAACAGATGGGTGGCCAGTTGCCTCATCTCAGTATTATTGCTGAATAGAAGAATAAACGTGATTTTGATTGTGGGTTTTCAAGGTCTCTCCTCTTAGAGCGCATCATTCTATGGGACATATGGAACACGCAACACATTATGTGGCAGTAAATTGGATTACCATGGCAACTAGTACATATCAGGAGAGAGAAAGAAACAGAGAGAGAGAGCGGGAGAGAGAGAGAGCAGGAGAGAGCGAGAGAGAGAGAGAGAGAGAAAGAGAGAATAGCGAGCATGTCCACAGGGCACAGAGAAGTAGAAACCAGCTCAGTCCTAATCACAAGGGCCTGTCAGCCACTCACGCAGATACGTTTTCACAAAGAGACCCCAGGAGTCACTGAAAACACTTTGAAGAAAGTGGAGAGGGCTAAATGTACTCCGCAAAATTACAACACGGTTCTCTTTGGTTTTGAACATGCATGAAAATCAGGTTTTAGATGGATAAAGCACTGTACAATAAGTATAGCGGTCTCTGACAATGATGGTACAGTGTGTGTGTATTATGTGTTGTGTGTTTGTTTGTGTGTGTGTGTGCCTGCGTCTGCCTAAGCGTGTGTGTGCCTGTGTGTATGTACCTGCTGGACGTCCTGTTGGAAGACACAGAGCTGCAGGCGCTGGTGCAGCCGGACCTTGCGGTGTTGCCAGATGTTCTCCAGTTGTCTTTGGTGGTGTAGCACCTCGTGGATGATGTCCAGCACGTGGTGCACCGCCTTGGAGTAGTTGGCCGAGGCCATCAGCGAATCAGCACTGCCCGGGGTCAGGGGCCGCTGCAGCTTGTCCAATAGGGACTTCCCGTCTTGGCTCACCTGGAGAGGAAAGGAGAAGATAGGAGAAGAGAAATCCCAGGTGAGGTGGGGAAAAGGTTGACAATGAACTTTGAAAACACATCTGAATCGGAATGATGCAGGATTACTTTAGTGCACGTTGCAGATGCTATTTATTTTCCTTTAAAACAAGACGGCACAAAAAGTGCTAATCACCCACTAATCACTTCAGTGCATGAGCATTGGGCACTAGAATGTGTAGTGACTGCAGCCCCCATAGTACCTCAGAGTAGGCAGTGGTGATGTGTTCATAGAGTCCTGTGTGATGGTGGATGGTGTCCTCCAAGTCCTGTAGCTCAGAGGGCAGGTCTCCCTCTCCACACGCCTTACACCACGGCTCCACATTACTCATGTACTGGAGGACACACACATGATCAGACATTATAATGGTCATCACAAGGGTGTGTGTACATGGTGGTGTGTGTTACAGAAAGAAGGGAGATCAAAACCAATAGCAGGTTAAAGGTATATTATGCTAATTCTAAACGGCACATTAGTTCCACTACTTGAACACTTTTCTATTTTAGAAGGATGGAATAGCGTCATGACTACCTAAATGTACCACAGCATTTGTATGTGCAATCATCCAACCACAGTAACTAGTGCACACAAAAACACTCTTGATCTAAAATACAAAAACGTGTACAGGGCAAAAACAGGCAATGAAAAATACTTATACTTGTCCTCATGTCTGTCTATGTCTTTCTAACCCTCCCTCTCTGTCTGCCTGTCTGTCTGTCTGTTTAGTATATCAGTCAATTACACATTCATGGCAGGGGACGAAAGCAACATATTGCCTTTCAGGCAGCCCTAGCTAGCATTATTATTAGCGCTGCATCGTCCCAGCAGCGTACTACAATACCATTAAGACATAGGAACTATTCTCATCTGTTCCTGTGGGAGCTGGCCAGGGAGAGGAGGAGAGGAAAGTAGGACAGAAAGTAGAGGCACTTCAGGAGAATAACGACACAAAACAAGTGATTATTCTAGAAATGGAGGACGAGGAGGGCGGGGAGATAAAAGGCAGAGGCATCATCTCATTTCATTTTTTCAGTCTCTCTCTCTCTCTCTCTCTCTCTCTCTCTCTCTCTCTCTCTCTCTCTCTCTCTCTCTCTCTCTCTCTCTCTGTGTTTCTTCTCAACCATCCCCCGCTCGTTCCCAGACTGACAGAGAGGTCTCAGTTTACCACAGCTTCACTATAACCATGGTAAACAAACACACACAGCACTGAAACGTAGCTTCACATGCCAACCGCAAACAACCAAACAGCAGATACGACACCTCCACTTGAATCAGTTTGTTGGAAAACATATGACAACAACTAAGTCCATATATAAAATGGGCTTACAATCCAGCCTCTATCAAAGCAGGGTAAGATTCAGTCCATGGAGTAGCTTCAAATCCTTGGGGATAGTAGGGTACACAAACCTGTAGTCTATAATAATACCGCCCACCCTGCTACTCTGGACATCTAGTTTCAACCTGACCTCATGCACTACAATAGAGGTGAAGAGAGAAGAAGGCAGAGAGGTTACGGAGAGAGGGAGGAGGAGAAAGGAAGACAGTGTCAGAGTGGTGTGTGTAGATGAGTGGAAGGAATCAAGCGCAGGATCCAGGATGACTTCAATAGACTTTATAGTACGTTCAACACGTGAACAAAAATAGTCGCCAACCCAACCGGGTGGCGCAAAACAATTACGCACAAAACACAATGCGTAAAACACCAGAAAAGCGCACGCAGTGCGAACTCTCGGGACAAGCCAACAACGAGAGAAAATACCCTAACGAGGCAGTCTGACACAAAACAATCACGCATAACACCTGACCCAAACACACGAACTAAATAAGGGAAACAATTAAGACACAAATAAGGGACAGGTGTTATGAAACAGACAAAACCAACAGAACATGAAACATAGAACGGTGGCAGCTAGTACTCCGGAGACGACGACCGCCGAAGCCTGCCCGAACAAGGAAGAGGAGCAGCCTCGGCCGAAACCGTGACAGTACCCCCCCCTTGACGCGCGGCTCCAGCCGTGCGCCGACCCGGAGCTCGGGGACGACCCGGACGACGCGGAGCAGGGCGCGCAGGATGACCCCGATGGAAATCGGTCAGTAGGGACTGGTCTAAAACGTCCCTCCTTGGCACCCAGCACCGCTCCTCCGGGCCGTACCCCTCCCACTCCACGAGATATTGAAGACCCCCCATCCGGCGTCTAGAATCCAGGATGGACCTCACGGTGTACGCCGGAGCCCCCTCGATGTCCAACGGGGGCGGAGGAGTCTCCTCAATCTCAAAGTCCTGGAGTGGACCAGCTACCACCGGCCTGAGGAGAGACACATGGAACGAGGGGTTAATATTTTTGTAATCAACAGGTAGTTCTAACCTATAACTCACCTCGTTCAATCTCCTCAGGACTTTAAATGGCCCCACAAACCGCCGACCCAGCTTCCGGCAGGGCAGGCGGAGGGGCAGGTTTCTGGTTGAGAGCCAGACTCGATCTCCAGGTGCGTACACTGGCCCCTCACTGCGGTGTAGGTCGGCGCTCGTCTTCTGTCGACGTATGGCACGCTGCAGATGGACGTGTGCAGCGTCCCACGTCTCCTCCGAGCGCCGCACCCACTCATCCACAGCGGGGGCCTCGATCTGGCTCTCATGCCATGGTGCCAGAACCGGCTGGTACCCTAATACACACTGAAAAGGGGTTAGTTGGGTGGAGGAGTGGCGAAGAGAGTTCTGTGCCATCTCGGCCCAGGGCACATATCTCGCCCACTCCTCCGGCCGGCCCTGACAGTATGACCTCAGAAACCTACCCACATCCTGGTTGACACGTTCAACCTGCCCATTACTCTCCGGGTGGTACCCCGAGGTAAGGCTTACCGAAACCCCCAACCGTTCCATAAATGCTCTCCACACCCTAGAGGTGAACTGGGGGCCTCGGTCAGACACTATATCCTCGGGTACCCCGTAATGCCGGAAGACATGGGTGAACAGAGCCTCAGCGGTCTGTAGGGCAGTGGGTAGACCCGGCATGGGAAGGAGACGACAGGCCTTAGAGAACCGATCCACAACGACCAGGATGGTAGTATTCCCCTGTGAGGGGGGGAGGTCGGTAACAAAATCCACCGAGAGGTGGGACCAGGGTCGTTGTGGAATAGGCAGGGGTTGTAACTTACCCCTGGGCAAATGTCTGGGCGCCTTACACTGGGCACACACCGAACAGGAGGAGACATAAATCCTCACATCCCTAGCTAACGTTGGCCACCAGTACTTCGTGCTAAGGCAGTGCACTGTCCGGCCGATACCCGGATGGCCAGAGGAGGGGGACGTATGAGCCCAACAAATGAGGCGATCGCGTACCTCGAGCGGAACGTACGTCCGACCCACAGGACACTGTGGAGGACTCGGGTCGGTGCGTAACGCCCGCTCGATCTCACCATCAACCTCCCACACCACCGGAGCAACCAGACAAGACTCCGGTAGTATGGGCGTGGACTCAACTGACCTCTCCTCTGCGTCATACCGCCGAGACAGCGCATCTGCCTTCCCGTTCTGGGACCCAGGGATGTATGTGATCTTAAACACAAACCGGGCTAGGAACATAGTCCAACGAGCCTGGCGAGGATTCAGTCTCCTAGCTGCCCGGATGTACTCCAGGTTACGATGGTCAGTTAGAATGAGGAAAGGGTGTTGAGCCCCCTCGAGCCAATGCCGCCACACCTTTAGGGCCTGTACCACGGCTAACAGCTCCCTGTCTCCTACGTCATAATTCCGCTCCGCCGGACTGAGCTTCTTAGAGTAGAACGCACAGGGACGGAGTTTAGGTGGAGTGCCAGAACGCTGGGAAAGAACGGCCCCTATCCCGGCCTCTGACGCGTCCACCTCTACTTGGAACGGTAAAGAAGGATCCGGATGCGCCAACACCGGCGCCGAGGTAAACAGGTCCTTTAGTCTCCCAAATGCCCTGTCCGCCTCAGCTGACCACCGCAAGCGCACCGGACCCCCCTTTAACAGAGACGTTATGGGAGCTGCCACCTGTCCAAAACCCCGGATAAACCTCCGGTAATAATTCGCAAAACCCAAGAACCGTTGCACCTCCTTCACAGTGGTTGGGGTCTGCCAATTACGCACAGCTGACGCCCGGTCTACCTCCATCTTCACCCCTGACGCAGACAACTGGTAACCCAGAAAGGAGACCGACTTCTGGAAAAACAGACATTTCTCTGCCTTGACATATAGGTCATGCTCCAACAGCCTCCTCAATACTCGGCGCACCAGGGCTACATGCTCAGCACGGGTAGGACTATACACCAGAATGTCGTCGATGTACACAACTACTCCCTGTCCCTGCATGTCCCGGAAAATCTCATCGACGAAGGATTGGAAGACTGAGGGAGCATTCATCAACCCATATGGCATGACTAGATACTCGTAGTGTCCGGAAGTCGTGCTAAACGCTGTCTTCCATTCATCGCCCGCTCGAATGCGTACCAAGTTATATGCGCTCCTAAGATCCAATTTTGTAAAGAACTGCGCACCGTGCAGTGACTCCGTCATAGTCGCAATCAGAGGAAGTGGATAGCTGTACTTCACTGTGATCTGATTGAGACCGCGGTAATCAATACACGGGCGCAGACCTCCATCCTTTTTCTTTACAAAAAAGAAACTTGAGGAAGCGGGTGAAACGGAGGGCCGTATGTATCCCTGTCTCAGAGACTCAGAGATGTATGTCTCCATAGCCTTTCTCTCCTCTTGAGACAAGGGATACACATGGCTCCGCGGGAGAGCTGCTCCTGACTGGAGATCTATCGCACAATCCCCCCGTCTATGAGGCGGCAGCTGCGCCGCCCGAGTCTTACTGAACGCCAGTGCCAAATCCTCATACTCGGGGGGAATCTGCAGTGCTGGCATTAGATTCGGACTCTCCACCGAGGTCGCCCCTATGGAAACACCCAGACACCGCCCCTCACATTGAGCAGACCACCCTTTAAGAGCTTTCTCTCGCCACCTAATAATAGGGTCATGAGTCATCAACCAGGGAAGACCCAGCACTACCGGATACGCAGGAGAGTCAATCAGATAGAGCTGAATTCTCTCCTCATGACCCTCCTGCGCCGTCATCTGAATGGGTGCTGTGACCTCCCTAATCAACCCAGACCCTAACGGACGGCTATCTAGGGCATGGACGGGGAAAGGTTTATCCACTGGAAGGAGGGGAATCCCTAACTCTATACAGAACTGGCGATCTACAAAATTCCCAGCTGCGCCTGAATCTACCAGCGCCTTATGCTGGGAACGAGGTGCAACCTGTGGGAAACAAACAGGCAAGGTTAGGTGCACGACAGAAAGCTCTGGGTAAGCAGGGCGCCTACTCACCTGGGGGGACCCCCCAATGCGTGACCTGCCATCTCCCTCACTGGAGGACCCGCCCCAACACCTAGCCGCGGTGTGTCCTCCACGACCACAGTTGGTGCAAGGGCCAGGTCCCCTCGGGCTCCTCCTCCTCCGTTCCCTAGCGCCAGCACCTCCGAGCTCCATAGGGCTCGGCTCGGAGGTGCTGGAGAGTGGAATGGGCGAACCCCCCCCTCCGGGACGCCCACGGGTGGCGAGCAGGGTATCCAGCCGGATGGCCATGTCGACCAGCTGGTCGAACGTCAACGACGTGTCCCTGCACGCCAACTCTCGCTGGACGTCCTCCCGGAGGCTGCAGCGGAAATGGTCGATAAGGGCCCGCTCATTCCACCCTGCATCAGCCGCTAGGGTCCGGAACTCTAAGGCAAAGTCCTGGGCGCTCCTCATCCCCTGTCGGAGGTAGAACAGACGTTCCCCCGCCGCCTTCCCTTCCGGTGGATGGTCGAACACAGCACGGAAGCGGCGGGAGAACTCCGCATAGTTCGTAGTAGCGGCGTCCATTCTCCTCCACTCGGCGTTGGCCCACTCCAACGCCTTGCCGGTGAGACAGGAGATGAGGGCTGAGACGCTCTCGTGTCCCGAGGGCGCCGGGTGGACGGTGGCGAGGTAGAGCTCCACCTGCAGCAGGAATCCTTGACACCCGGCAGTGGAGCCGTCGTACGCCCTCGGGAGCGAGAGCCGAATCCTACTAGGTTCCGGAGATGAGACGGGGGGGCTGGCCGATGGGGCTGGTTCGGTTCCTGGAGGTGTGGGAACCCCGCTGGTCTCCCATCGGTGCAGAGTATTCATCACCCCCTCCAGGGCATGACAGACCTGGTTGATGCGGTCCTCCTGACCACGAAGACGTTCAGCCATCTCGGCCGTCGGCGCGGTCGCTCCTGCTGATTCCATGGGTGGATGCGTGATTCTGTCAGAGTGGTGTGTGTAGATGAGTGGAAGGAATCAAGCGCAGGATCCAGGATGACTTCAATAGACTTTATAGTACGTTCAACACGTGAACAAAAATAGTCGCCAACCCAACCGGGTGGCGCAAAACAATTACGCACAAAACACAATGCGTAAAACACCAGAAAAGCGCACGCAGTGCGAACTCTCGGGACAAGCCAACAACGAGAGAAAATACCCTAACGAGGCAGTCTGACACAAAACAATCACGCATAACACCTGACCCAAACACACGAACTAAATAAGGGAAACAATTAAGACACAAATAAGGGACAGGTGTTATGAAACAGACAAAACCAACAGAACATGAAACATAGAACGGTGGCAGCTAGTACTCCGGAGACGACGACCGCCGAAGCCTGCCCGAACAAGGAAGAGGAGCAGCCTCGGCCGAAACCGTGACAGACAGACGGGAAGAAAAAGCTTAAGTGATGAAAGACAGAGAGAGGAAGGGGAGAAAACCGAGGCAGAGAGAAGAAAAGAGAAGAAAATCACAAGAGTGGCCCACTGTGTGTGCGAGTGTCGTTGTGTGTGTGTATGTGTGTGCTTCCTCCTCACCTGGTCTACCTTCAGGTGGAAGGCAGCAGACATCTCCAGCAGGGTAGAGCGTTCGTCCAGGGCAGCAGCGAAGGCCTTCCACTCCTGCTCCAACTGACCTGAGATCTGCTGGATCTGCTGCGACGCGTAGTGGCCAGACTCCAACAGCCGGTTCCCCACAGACATGATGCGGTTGATATTTACATAGACATTCTGGAAGGAGAGTGGAGGAGACATATTAGATATCATGTAAGAGGGGAGAAGACATGACAAGGTTAATAGTTACATAGATATTCTGTAAGGAGAGGGAGGGGACATGATAGACATTCTGTAAGGAGAGGGGAGAAGGCTTTAAGTAAAGTGTAACCAATATTTACATAGACAGAGGGAGAGAGGGAGGGAGACAGACAGACAGGGTAGACAGACAGAGAGGGAGGGAGACAGAGCGGGAGGGAGACAGAGAGGGAGGGAGACAGACAGGGTGACAGACTGAGACAGAGAGGGAGGGAGACAGACAGACAGGGTGACAGACTGAGACAGGGAGGGAGGGAGACAGACAGGGTGACAGACAGACAGAGAGGGAGGGAGACAGACAGACAGGGTGACAGACTGAGACAGAGAGGGAGACAGACAGACAGGGTGACAGACAGACAGGGTGACAGACTGAGACAGAGAGGGAGACAGACAGACAGGGTGACAGACTGAGACAGAGAGGGAGACAGACAGACAGGGTGACAGACTGAGACAGAGAGGGAGACAGACAGACAGGGTGACAGACTGAGACAGGGAAGGAGGGAGACAGACAGACAGGGTGACAGACTGAGACAGAGAGGGAGACAGACAGACAGGGTGACAGACTGAGACAGAGAGGGAGACAGACAGACAGGGTGACAGACTGAGACAGGGAAGGAGGGAGACAGACAGACAGGGTGACAGACTGAGACAGAGAGGGAGACAGACAGACAGGGTGACAGACTGAGACAGGGAGGGAGGGAGACAGAGAGGGGCAGGAAGGAGGGAAGGAGACAGAGACGGGCAGGAAGGGAAGGAGGGAGACAGAGAGGGACAAGCAGACAGACAGACAGAGACAGAGAGAGAGGGAAACAGAAAGACAGACCGGCAGACAGAGAGGGAGGGTTAGAAAGACATAGATCAGCACAGGGTGGGCCATGGCTACAGCCCCGGCCACAGGAGGGCCTACGTCAATAGTAAGGGCCTGGGAGGTTAACACAGGAGACACACACACAACCTACACACACACACACAACCCAGTCCAAATCATACACAAACACCCAGAGAGACTATTACTCACTGAGAAGAGAAAATAACCACTTCAGTCCAAACAAAAACACCAGCTATCCTTGGCCTCTACTCTCTTATGTTACAGTGAACAGAGGGGAGGTACACTGTCAACTGGAAACAGCAAATAAGACGGCTACTAGCACTGTGCTAAGTGCCTGTATTGTGAAACAAAAACCAAGCTGCATCCTGTTGAGAAAATACTTAGAATGGTCAAGCCAAAAATGTGTCCAGAATTGAGAATATCAGTGAAGTAAAAAACAACTTGAGATTCATGGTAAATTACATGTTACAACATTTCAAAATGGTCACCCAACTGCTGAACCAACAAACGCAGCCAATCAAAAGCTTAAGGAAGTGACGGTGAGTGTGCAGCTGGCAGCTGATGTTAGTTATCCTGTGAAGCGTAGCGAGACGAGCGGAGTGGAGGGGCTACACACATGGGAGCGGAGGAAGTCCCTCTAGTCTGACCACATGTCCACATGCTTCCACTCAGCCAGCCCCAGCCAGCCCCGATGGACGCCCACAGCACTGTGTGTGGCTGGGTGGGGAGAGAGAAGGGGAGGGGAGGTGAGGATAAGGGAGGGCATAGCAGGAGATCCACCCAGACAGAAAGGAGGTTCAGTCACGGGTCATGAGTTTCTCCCTCTCCTTTATCACCCATATCACAGTGGTAATCACAGGGCTTAAGGCTACACTGCTCACTGCCTGCCTGCTGCTCGAAACGGAACACTTTGGATGGGTTTGAATGTAATAGTACAACTTCCAATTCAAGGAAAAGTGA
Organism: Coregonus lavaretus; assembly: GCF_964263955.1. Classification (NCBI taxonomy): domain Eukaryota; kingdom Metazoa; phylum Chordata; class Actinopteri; order Salmoniformes; family Salmonidae; genus Coregonus; species Coregonus lavaretus. The sequence continues at coordinate 18,648,428 of NC_140000.1, read as the reverse complement.
ATAGGGGGATCTAGTCTATGGTACAGTCACACACAGGCTGTGTTGTACAAAAACAGTGGTCATTACTTTTAGTAGGCTTCCTCTTTCATGTGGTCAGAGCTACAATGTTATCCCAATAGTTTAATGAGGTGTTTATGGGAGACGAGCTCTCACTGCCTGCTGTAGAGACACACACACCCACACACACACACACACAGTTGATGAGCTCTCGCTGCCTGCTGTAGAGATCTACGGCATGCTGGGTAATTACACAACCCACAAGCCTTTGTCGGTTAGGGATCGATACCCTCCCTGACGCTGTCAGCGTCATTCTACTACTCACACACTAAAAACATAACAAAACAAAACCATGTCCCTTTCATTTTGGTACTCAAAGCTGTTGTGGCAAGATAGACATAGATCAGCAAACTAAAATTAATTATTCAATTTTACATGCAGGACTGTTAACATTCAATTACCCCTGGCTGAAACAATTACAGGTCTTTGTAGCCTGGTTTTAATCTAAATGAGAGGCTTTAATGAATTACACAAAACAGCAGTGTGCTCTGAAACAGAGGTTGGTGAATCCTCATTATACTAATCCATAGCAGGGGAGCATCAATGGACCAATGTTCAACATCTCTGTCTGCAAACACTGTTTAAACTGATGAGAGCTGAAAACACTGCACGCGGACAAACAGACAGACATACGGACGGACACACACAGGGCTGGGCTAGATAAAGACATCTGCCCTCCTGAAAAACGACAAACGCCTCTGACTCCGGTTGACATCTGTGGAGCATTAAAATGTGAGGCTAAATAACAGTCTCTCTCCACTACATGGCTTCATTCCTGGATGTAAAAGGACAGACAGCATGGTATCTTAGCCGGAGGACAGGTCTAATCTAAAACTCCTGGAGGATGTGGGTTTAAGGGAAAGAAAACACTGGGTCAGGCCTCTGCATAGTATCCATTGACTGATCACATGACATACAACACCAAGGCTTATCCACACAACAGTATACCACAAAACATTCCTATGTCTCTCAAGCATCACACATACTGAGCACTTAGAGCAGGGAGGGTCCACTCCACAGAGGAAAATACTGGCACTTATACTACTGTCACAAAGCCCATTTTTGCATGGCAAAGATATGAAGTGTGGCTGCTTTCCATCTCCACATCCCAGACTTGGGGAATTCAAAACAAATGTAATCAAGAGTTATTTGTCTACGCCAAAGGGACTGGTCCGACATCGGGTGTATAGTGAACATGATAGTGATAGTGTTTCCATCGTGTTTTCGGTGTAAACAAACAGGCAACGTTACAGATAGGAGATAGGATCAGGATGGAACAGGAAGAACTAATCAATGAGACTGACACTGTAATGGAGGACTTGGCATACACCCATAATCCAAGGCTGCATCCCAAATGGCACCCTATTCCCTATATAGTGCACTACTTTTGACCAGGGGCCATATGGCTCTAGTCAAAAGTAGTGCACTATGTAGGGAATAGGGTGCCATTTGGGACATAGCCCTAGGCTCAGAGACTCTGAGAGGGTGAGGGTGGAGGGGGGAGAATGTCTTAAACAGGAAGCACCTGGGGTTACTGGCTGGATTCTCCAAAATGAGGAACACGACAGAAAGGCTATTTTTATTTCATATTTACCTTGTTTAATATTCACACAGAGAAGAGACACTAGGAGACTAGGCGAAAATGACATCATATGTCCATTCTAGCATAACCATTTCCATTATGTGTTTCAAACAGGCTTCCGTTGTGTCGCTATCGGATGGCCAACTGCTTTTCTATTGAACTGGTATTGAATTTCTGTCAATAGTCAAGGGCATGTTCTTCCCAAAGTGGAACCATAGAGTGTAATGTTACAACACCCCCATAGGTGGCAGACTACCATCACATCTCCATACTTTTCATTAGCATATTACAAATTACAAAATCATAGATAATCATCATTTTTATTTTTCTCTAGCATCATCCCCAGCCTAAACTGCATCGCTGAACTCTAGTCTAGCTGGGGAATCGGGGCTATTGGGATATTTACTCAAGGTGGCAAAAAGCAGATTTATCACAACAGTGAACACATTAACACATTGTGATTACAACTGCTGCTGTCCATTATGCTTTCATTGTGATAATCTGCCCTTTCAAACGCACGCACACAAATACCACCTTACCATTTTACCCTTACAGTTTCATCATCAGCAAATAGCTCTACCTCCCAAATATGTTCCTGACAGTCACACAGTCTTTCTAGTCAACAGGAAGCTTGGCATCCTGGGGAAGAGGGGGCGTCAGTCCCTCTTTTCCAGAGTCCCCCTGCCTATTGTTGACACTGCACACTGATGGCTAAGTCATGCACAATAATGCCTGTGTGCCTGTGACCAGGGCTGGGTCTAGGTCTGGATGATCCCCCTGCCTCACTGGGGCCTGTTTGTCTGTCAGCTTCTCAAAACAAGCTAGGCTGGCTCGGCACAAAATAACTTGATAAACCTCTACAAGCAAGATTATACTAAATGATAAGAGGATAACATTTAATTGTATAGAGCAGTGGTTCCCAAACTGTGTGGCGAGGGGTCAGCAGAAAAATCTAATAATAATAATAAAATAAAATACATGAATTTTAAGGAACTCAGTCCGGATTTAAACTTACTCTTGAAAGTTGTAATAGTAGAATGCACAAGGTGACATTTCGAAATTGGGTTGTGCATCATCAGTTTATCTTGTCCTGTTAGTCATTGCATACCTTAGAGAGCTATTTATAACTTGTCAGAAATGTCCAGATCAATTAGCCCATGTTAGCTAACGTTTTTTTCTTTAGTTTTTTTAGCCCATAGATATTGTTGTACTTTATTTGTTACTCAAATATCACATGAATACACATTAGACATGGCAAAATGTATAGAATTGCAAGAAAATGGGCTTTAAAACCGCAACATTTTCTTTGCACCCCATGACAAAATGTGTAGAATTGCAGCAAATAAGCTTTAAACTTGCAAAATTCTTTCCATCAACAAGAGGGGTGTGAACAGTTTGTGCTCATTGAAATAGACGTGGGGGGGGGGGGTGTTCCCCAATGCTGGACGGGGGGCCTGAGTGAAAACATTTGGGAATCCCTGGTATAGAGGAATATGTCCAAGGAAACAATGTCATACAGAAAGAGCACTGCCACTTAGTGTAAGTGTACTTTACAGTATTAGACCATCATACAATCTAGAACAGGGTTCCCCAACTGGCGGCCAGCGGGCCAAATTGTTGTATTTGGCCCCACAAGTTTCATTGTTATTTTTTGGGGGGTTGAATTTTCATTGTTAGACATGTAAAAAAATAAAAAACGGTAAAAACACCAGGAAATCAGCTCCAAGTTATTTTTATTTGGGAAATCTGTTCCTAAGTATACCCACACATAATAGAGAGACGTGATCATATACAAATTTTTCTGTCAAATATTATATCTGTTTGGGCTTCTTGCGGTCAATTTGTAGTCAAAAAATTATTTGTAATTATGTTCCGGCCCTCCAACCATCCGCTCAAGAAAAAAATCGGCCCGCGGCTGAATCTAGTTGATGATCCCTGATCTAGAGAATCCCCAAAATACAGTACAACAAAAAGCAAGGGCTTGGGCTTGAAAACTATTACAGACTACAAAGGGAAGCACAGCCGCGAGCTGCCCAGTGACACAAGCCTACCAGACGAGCTAAACCACTTCTATGCTCGCTTCGAGGCAAGCAACACTGAAGCATGCACGAGAGCACCAGCTGTTCCGGACGACTATGTGATCACGCTCTCCGTAGCCGATGTGAGTAAGACTTTTAAGCAGGTCAACATTCACAAGGCCGCAGGGCCAGACGGATTACCAGGACGTGTACTCCGAGCATGTGCTGACCAACTGGCAAGTGTCTTCACTGACATTTTCAACATGTCCCTGACTGAGTCTGTAATACCAACATGTTTCAAGCAGACCACCATAGTCCCCGTGCCCAAGAACTCTAAGATAACCTGCCTAAATGACTACCGACCCGTAGCACTGACGTCTGTAGCCATGAAGTGCTTTGAAAGACTGGTCATGGCTCACATCAACAGCATAATCCCAGAAACCCTAGACCCACTCCAATTTGCATACCGCCCCAACAGATCCACAGATGATGCAATCTCTATCGCACTCCACACTGCCCTTTCCCACCTGGACAAGAGGAACACCTACGTGAGAATGCTATTCATTGACTACAGCTCAGCATTCAACACCATAGTGCCCTCTAAGCTCATCACTAAGCTAAGGATCCTGGGACTAAACACCTCCCTCTGCAACTGGATCCTGGACTTCCTGACGGGCCGCCCCCAGGTGGTAAGGGTAGGTAACAACACATCTGCCACACTGATCCTCAACACGGGGGCCCCTCAGGGGTGCGTGCTCAGTCCCCTCCTGTACTCTCTGTTCACCCATGACTGCATGGCCAGGCACGACTCCAACACCATCATTAAGTTTGCCGACGACACAACAGTGGTAGGCCTGATCACCGACAACGATGAGACAGCCTATAGGGAGGAGGTCAGAGATCTGGCCGTGTGGTGCCAGGACAACAACCTCTCCCTCAACGTGACCAAGACAAAGGAGATGATTGTGGACTACAGGAAAAAAAAGAGGACTGAGCACGCCCCCATTCTCATCGACGGGGCTGTAGTGGAACAGGTTGAGAGCTTCAAGTTCCTTGGTGTCCACATCACCAACGAACTATCATGGTCCAAACACACCAAGACAGTCGTGAAGAGGGCACGACAAAGCCTATTCCCCCTCAGGAGACTAAAAAGATTTGGCATGGGTCCTCAGATCCTCAAAAAATTCTACAGCTGCACCATCGAGAGCATCCTGACTGGTTGCATCACCGCCTGGTATGGCAACTGCTTGGCCTCTGACCGCAAGGCACTACAGAGGGTAGTGCGTACGGCCCAGTACATCACTGGGGCAAAGCTCCCTGCCATCCAGGACCTCTATACCAGGCGGTGTCAGAGGAAGGCCCTCAAAATTGTCAAAGACTCCAGCCACCCTAGTCATAGACTGTTCTCTCTGCTACCGCACGGCAAGCGGTACCGGAGTGCCAAGTCTAGGTCCAAAAGACTTCTCAACAGCTTCTACCCCCAAGCCATAAGACTCCTGAACAGCTAATCATGGCTACCCGGACTATTTGCACTGCCCCCCCCACCCCATCCTTTTTACGCTGCTGCTACTCTGTTAAGTATTTATGCATAGTCACTTTAACTCTACCCACATGTACATATTACCTCAACTACCTCAACTAGCCGGTGCCCCCGCACATTGACTATGCAACGGTACCCCCCTGTATATATAGCCTCCCTACTGTCACTTTATTTTACTGTATATATAGCCTCCCTACTGTCACTTTATTTTACTTCTGCTCTTTTTTTCTCAACACTTTTTTGTTGTTGTTTTATTCTTACTTTTTTGTTTAAAATAAATGCACTGTTGGTTAAGGGCTGTAAGTAAGCATTTCACTGTAATGTCTGCACCTGTTGTATTCGGCGCATGTGACCAATAAAATTTGATTTGATTCAATTCATGCCCTCATTTTTCCCTGGTTGGTCCCATGAGCAGCAGAGAGTAGATGGGGGCCGGAGCTAGGGCCCTGTACTGACTACTGACAACCAGGGCAAGGCACAGGGGAGGGCTGGAGAGGGCAAGGAGGAATGGAGGGAGGGAGAGAGGGCAGGGAGACCAAGTGATTTATCATCTTCCCCTAAAGAACACAGCTAGGGCCTTTAAACCCTGCAGGCAGCCAGGGAGGGCCAGGGCGGTCAGCACACACATACACGCACACAGACAAACACACAGACACAGACAGACAGACACAGGCAGGCGACGGACGGCTTGAGTCAATCAGTAATGTAGAAGAGTGTATTCTTACCATACAGTTCATGGCAAAGTGGTTGTGCTGGGTCTGCAGCTCCCCGGCATGCTGGTGGTTCCCTCCTATCTCTGTGTAGCTGGTCAGGAACAGGCCCTTGTTGTGCATGATCCAGTCAAACATCTGTGGACGGCGCAACACACACACACACCCATGGGCACACAAACACGCACGCAGGCAGGCACAAGCACACAGAAGAAGATCTCTATTAGCAGGTACTATATCTTACAGCTCTGGGGAAGAGAGAGAGAGAGAGACAGAGAGCGACAGAGAGGGGGGGGGGGGGGGCTGGGCTAAAGGCTGATGACATGGATGTTTGGACTCTCAGGGAGGCAGATGGAATGACTCCACTCCACTGTATTGAACTGTGTGTCACCCTGACCCTAGTGTCATGTTGTTATACTGCCTACACTCGTGATGTTGTCAATGAGAACGCCAGACAGCTGGTCGAGATTCGTGTCACCCTGGAGTGACCTCTAGCTGATAAGAAACCTCAGCGTGACAGCTACCATTTCAACTTGACCTCTGAGACATGCTTTAATAACCGGGGACAATAATGACATGCTTGGGGAGGAAGAGGAGGAAGAGGAAGAAGAGGATGAGGTGGTGGTATAGGAAGAGGAGGAGGAAGAGGAGATGGTGGTGGGGAGATGTAATTAAAGCTTTGCTCTGACTAACTGACAAACATGTCTGTTTCCACAGCAGGCAGGCATCACATCACCATCTGGCTGATAGCTGCATGACATCCATATAACTGTAGCTGGATCTATGCACACTGACAGGCTATGGGCCATTACAGTATACTGCAAACAAGCACCATTACTCCTGCAGCTACTTATCCCATTCTGTTCGCCAGATTTTTTATTTGCTATGAAGTAATATTCTTAGTGCAAATACAGACTGCTTTCTTTCTAGTTACGAATGCTAGGATGAAAGATATGGACTAAAATGTGAGTCATTTGATTAGAAACAAGCCTTGTTCTATTAACACAACAGTGAAAGCAGTGTATAGTTAGTTCATAACCCACCTTCTCTGCATCCTGCTCAAACAGCCGCAGCTGGAAGCACTGGTCCAGTTTCAGCTTGCGCATGTGCCACAGCTGCTGCAGGTGCTGGCGTGTGCCATGCAGCTTGTCCAGCAGGGCACTCACTTTGGGCACCAGGTTGTGGGCATCTGGGTGGCCTGTGAGCCCATCGTTAGCATCCGTTCCCCCGCCGCCACGGTTAGTGTAGCCTCCAGGGGTGACACTACCCTGCTGTAGTCTTTGGAGCAGCCTGCGTCCCTGTGTGTCCAACTCCTCCACCGAGGCCTTGGTGGCCCTCTTCTTGAGTGAGGCGTGTTCCTCCATGAGGCGCCGTGCCCCCTCCAGGTCGCGCGGAAGGTCACGCTGCGCCAGGGTCTCCTGCAGCTCCTCCAGCCGCGCCAAAGCCCGGGCGGCATCGCCGGCGAAGTCCTCGAAGGCCACGCGCACCTCAATCCACTCGTCGTGGTCGTACTCCAGGCTGCCCTCGAAGTCTGACGTCAGCTGGGAGGGGTCCACCACCTTGGTCAGGCCCTCGAGAGACACCATGACCGTCTGGAGGAAGAGGGTTCAGACACTAATATAAACCGCAGTCTATGAGGAAGGTATGGAAGGAGATCCGAGAAATAGAATGTCATCTTATGACACTTAGACGTCATTCTTATTCTATGGGAGAGGCACAATCAAATTACACCCTAATGCATGAGACGCCCGAGATGCAGATATCATTATTATAATGACTATCATGTTACTAAACCAATAGAATAGATTCTGTTATCACTGTGAGTCAAAATTCTATAACCAACATAATTAAACATGGATTATGAGGAGTGGTCAACAACAGATCTATTACGTCCAATGTTTACTTGAAAAGGTAGGCAAAAACATTCCAGTAATTTTAGCTGCAGCCATGTTACCAGTCATAACACATGGATAAAATCCCTAAGCGATAACATCAACACATGCAGTATCCACAGCTCTTTAAAGCCCATTCATGTGTATGTTGGGTATTCTTTAGCAGTGAATGGGCTCTGACTAACGCCAATCTGGATGTCCCTAATCAAACTGCCCTCTTTACTGAGACTCTGCTCTCTCTGCGGCCCATATATCCTTGTTCCACACTAAATAGGTCAGAACTAAATTTAACAGCTCCAGCTTCCTACCCACACGGGACTCTCTCTGTCACAGCTTTAATATCACTTTCCAATTCCACACACCACTTCCAAGGGCTCATAACCACATCGTGGAACACTTATACACAACTTTCATTACATTTGAAGGCAAACAATTCATTTGAAGAAAAACTAATAAAAACATTCAAATTGCAAACTAATTTCCTCATGCCTTACATCTCCAGAGACTACAGACATATTCTCAGTATAGCCTAAAGATGATTAAGACATTCAATCTCCTCAGACACTTTTGGGAAAAGATCCACATCTGATGATCGATTCAAAGCGGTCCTCTGTAGCTCAGCTGATAGAGCACAGCGCTTGTAACGCCAAGGTAGTGGGTTCGATCCCCGGGACCACCCATACACAAAATGTTATGCACGCATGACTGTAAGTCGCGTTGGATAAAAGCATCTGCTAAATGGCATATTATTATTAAAGCGGTTGAGTCATAATGCTATAGTACAATTCTCAGAACCCATAAGCCAATCTCGCGCTAGGTAGCTAGCTCGCTCGCTCAAATTATTTATTCTGTATGAATGTCATCACAAGAGACTATGCAGGGTGAACCTACCTCAAATTCAAACTTGGAGCTCCCGAAATTGGTCCTCTGTTTCTGCCAGAAGTTGTCTGGTTTGATGATGAGGGCGACTTGGATGCAGGAAGGGAAGGACTCCTGCAGGATCTTCAGCAGAGGCTTGATGCTGTCCCACTTAGAGCCTCGCATGTCAACGATGACTGTGAAGCCATGTCTGCTCACCTCCTCACTGAGACAAACCAAGACAACAACCACAAGCAGCCATGAAAATCACAAATAACCACTCAAATATTTGGTGTACTTCCATGACAAATGTTAGAATAAGAAAAGAAAAAAAACGATTGTTAATATTCAAATGAAAATGAAATGGGTGGTGAAAATCTCTCACCAGGTGCCTCAGAAAAACGAAAACAAAAAATTCAACTGTTGAGATATTCAATGACTCTGCTTACCAAAAGTGTCCCGCTGCAAAAGTACCATAAAAGGATATCCCCAGTGTTTAAGGCTTAACGTGAGTGTCTCACAGCACAGAAGGAGGCCCTGTGCTCTGAACTAAATCACTATGACTTCACTCTCTGAAAAGACCAGCCCAACCGTCTCCCAGAGAGAAAAAATTTAATAACAGTGGAAGAGAACGAGTGAACCGGAGAGAGAGAGCGAAATAGAAAGTAAGTGAGAGATAAAGTGAGAGCGAGAGTTTGTTTGTGTGTATAAAAGAGAGAGGGTGTCAAACTGCCCTCCCCCTGAGTGGTAA
>NC_140000.1:18459686-18638820 GCF_964263955.1 Coregonus lavaretus | reverse complement strand
GCCAGAAGTAACCGTGAATATGAACAGAGGACCTCCTCAGACTCATAGCCTACCTCGCTGGCACCCCTCACACAGTGCTCTGCACGCAGTGTGGCGCAATAAGTAACACTTGAACCAGAACATGTAGAATCATCAATTTAGCCCAAGCAATTCAAGCATATAAGCTCATATAGGATTTTCACCTGCTAGGCCTACACGTTCAGCCTGCTTTACATGAGTACAAACACCAATATCCCAGCACCTTTACTGTAATATCCCTCCATACAGTAATTGGTGAACAATCATTATAACCCAGGCACCACCTTCATTTACAAGTCTGCCAAGCATGACATGAAGGTTGTCAATCACTCTGCCTTGAGAATGCATTAATAATGAGGGCAATCCATTCTACTCACTCAGAGTGCTGTCGTGTGCCCTTTGAAAACAAACTGCATAGAAACGGCTTTCCCAAATGGCACCCTATTCCCTACACAGTGCACATTTTGGACCAGAGCTCTATGGGCAAAAAAAATAAGTGCACTGTATAGGGAATAGGGTGCCATTTGGGATGTAGGCCTTGTGTAAAGAAAGCCATGGCTGGGGCTGTCATGGGAGCCATTCTTCACAGCTGTGTCGTGCGCTCAGCTCAGCTTGACTCTGGAGCGCTTCATTTACCTGGTTAAATAAAGGGGAAATAAATAAATAAAATAAAAATAAAGTAAAAATCCAGAGGAAGTGTGGGTGTTTCTCTTCACCATGCAGCTCCAGTCACAGAGGCCTCAGCCACTCTAATCCCGTTTGGATGGGGAGGGAACCTTTTCCTGTGTGCTGTGTGCTTTGGCCTGGCCAGAAGTAACCGTGAATATGAACAGAGGACCTCCTCAGACTCATAGCCTACCTCGCTGGCACCCCTCACACAGTGCTCTGCACGCAGTGTGGCGCAATAAGTAACACTTGAACCAGAACATGTAGAATCATCAATTTAGCCCAAGCAATTCAAGCATATAAGCTCATATAGGATTTTCACCTGCTAGGCCTACACGTTCAGCCTGCTTTACATGAGTACAAACACCAATATCCCAGCACCTTTACTGTAATATCCCTCCATACAGTAATTGGTGAACAATCATTATAACCCAGGCACCACCACGCAGCCTTCATTTACAAGTCTGCCAAGCATGACATGAAGGTTGTCAATCACTCTGCCTTGAGAATGCATTAATAATGAGGGCAATCCATTCTACTCACTCAGAGTGCTGTCGTGTGCCCTTTGAAAACAAACGGCATAGAAACGGCTTTATACAATATAGGCCTACTGCTGTGCCTCGCTGGAGAGAAGATAAGGAAACACTACTTGTGTTACAATCAGATCAGAAATATTCTGTTCAAACAATGGCAAGAACAACTTAATCATATGACTTATTCATGGAGCCTGATCTACTGCAGGAGATGACAGCTACTGCATCATATTGACATCAACCATTCATTGGTAGGAAATGAATGGCTCAATAGAACCATGATGGTGATGATAGGCTGGCGGTGCAGCATTTGAATCTGTCGATGTGTTGCCCTATAATAGATGATGTTTCACAATGTACACACAATGTTCACTTGATCTATGGTGTGACATTTGGCTGATGTAGCTAATAACAGTGTTGTACTCAAGTCACTAAACGTCATGTGAGGCATGACGTTTAGTTCAAGCAACACTGAAGCATGCATGAGAGCACCAGCTGTTCCGGACGACTATGTGATCACGCTCTCCGTAGCCGATGTGAGTAAGACTTTTAAGCAGGTCAACATTCACAAGGCCGCAGGGCCAGACGGATTACCAGGACGTGTACTCCGAGCATGTGCTGACCAACTGGCAAGTGTCTTCACTGACATTTTCAACATGTCCCTGACTGAGTCTGTAATACCAACATGTTTCAAGCAGACCACCATAGTCCCCGTGCCCAAGAACTCTAAGATAACCTGCCTAAATGACTACCGACCCGTGGCACTGACGTCTGTAGCCATGAAGTGCTTTGAAAGACTGGTCATGGCTCACATCAACAGCATAATCCCAGAAACCCTAGACCCACTCCAATTTGCATACCGCCCCAACAGATCCACAGATGATGCAATCTCTATCGCACTCCACACTGCCCTTTCCCACCTGGACAAGAGGAACACCTACGTGAGAATGCTATTCATTGACTACAGCTCAGCATTCAACACCATAGTGCCCTCAAAGCTCATCACTAAGCTAAGGATCCTGGGACTAAACACCTCCCTCTGCAACTGGATCCTGGACTTCCTGACGGGCCGCCCCCAGGTGGTAAGGGTAGGTAACAACACATCTGCCACACTGATCCTCAACACGGGGGCCCCTCAGGGGTGCGTGCTCAGTCCCCTCCTGTACTCTCTGTTCACCCATGACTGCATGGCCAGGCACGACTCCAACACCATCATTAAGTTTGCCGACGACACAACAGTGGTAGGCCTGATCACCGACAACGATGAGACAGCCTATAGGGAGGAGGTCAGAGATCTGGCCGTGTGGTGCCAGGACAACAACCTCTCCCTCAACGTGACCAAGACAAAGGAGATGATTGTGGACTACAGGAAAAAAAAGAGGACTGAGCACGCCCCCATTCTCATCGACGGGGCTGTAGTGGAACAGGTTGAGAGCTTCAAGTTCCTTGGTGTCCACATCACCAACGAACTATCATGGTCCAAACACACCAAGACAGTCGTGAAGAGGGCACGACAAAGCCTATTCCCCCTCAGGAGACTAAAAAGATTTGGCATGGGTCCTCAGATCCTCAAAAAATTCTACAGCTGCACCATCGAGAGCATCCTGACTGGTTGCATCACCGCCTGGTATGGCAACTGCTTGGCCTCTGACCGCAAGGCACTACAGAGGGTAGTGCGTACGGCCCAGTACATCACAGGGGCAAAGCTCCCTGCCATCCAGGACCTCTATACCAGGCGGTGTCAGAGGAAGGCCCTCAAAATTGTCAAAGACTCCAGTCACCCTAGTCATAGACTGTTCTCTCTGCTACCGCACGGCAAGCGGTACCGGAGTGCCAAGTCTAGGTCCAAAAGACTTCTCAACAGCTTCTACCCCCAAGCCATAAGACTCCTGAACAGCTAATCATGGCTACCCGGACTATTTGCACTGCCCCCCCACCCCATACTTTTTACGCTGCTGCTACTCTGTTAAGTATTTATGCATAGTCACTTTAACTCTACCCACATGTACATATTACCTCAACTACCTCAACTAGCCGGTGCCCCCGCACATTGACTATGCAACGGTACCCCCCTGTATATATAGCCTCCCTACTGTCACTTTATTCTATTGTATATATAGTCTCCCTACTGTCACTTTATTTTTACTTCTGCTCTTTTTTTCTCAACACTTTTTTTGTTGTTGTTTTATTCTTACTTTTTTTGTTTAAAATAAATGCACTGTTGGTTAAGGGCTGTAAGTAAGCATTTCACTGTAATGTCTGCACCTGTTGTATTCGGCGCATGTGACCAATAAAATTTGATTTGATTTGATTTAAATCGTGACTTGAGTCATGGTTTGAAGGATATACATTCCTTCCTTGGTCTCAGCTAGGGTTCATTCCCCCCACCCCCACATTGTAGCAGTGGAAGAATTGCTCAAGCCGAAAAATATGCTACCGGATTTTGGTTCCATTATCATGTAAAAAAAACATTGCTCCCTCCCTCCCTCCCTCCCTCCCTCCCTCCCGTAGATGGAATTACAGTGTAAATGATGAGGGAGCAGAAGTTGTGCCACTGCCGACAGATTTACTGAATGAATAAAACAAAAATCCTTAGGGCCACACAGTCTGATGAAAACAGCATTGTGCAGAATACAGACTCCCCTAATACCTCGGCATCCTGTCTCCAAGTTCCTGTATCTGTTTTATTACGTGGATATGTATCACTTTGGGAGCTCTTGGAGAAATTGAAAAAGTATAACTCTCACACCAATAGTATGACCGGGTGTATGGACAAATGGAAAAACTGTATATTGAACAGAAAATAAACTCTTTGAGAAAACATGCATAAATAGAAGATGAATTTAAAGAGAGGTTTTGGACCCACAGCACAGTGTATGCTACTACACTAAGGTTGTCCATGTCGGCGTCCCAAACGGCACCCCTGTGCTGTACCTGGTCTGATCTACTGAAGCAAACATAGAGCCAGGACATCAGCTCTCTCTAGTCTAAAGTCTGGGGCCTCGCAGTAACCTTTCTCTCACCAGGCACCAGGCACGGTGTAAGGAAAGTATGTCAATCCCCTCTTCAGTCAGTTTAACAGCACTTTACTTACAAGGACCACAGACAGACAGCAAGACCAGCTGCTTCACATGGTCTGTGCCCCAAATGGCACCCTATTTCCTTTATAGTGCACTACTTTTGACCAGGGTCCATGCAGTCCACTATATAGGGAATAGGGTGCCATTTGGGCTGGAGACTTTTAGCCTCTCAGAGGGCTGACTTCCGCACCAGTGTGTTAGTACACAAGTCCTCACTCTCCCCAGTCAGTCATGTTCATCATAGTGCTCTGCCCCAAATAGGACGTTTTGTGGACGATCTTTGTGGATGACCTATGCTGCTACAAGGAGCAAAAGTGTTTAAGTAAGTAAGTAGCTTGAAAAAGCCAATCACAGGACAAGTAAGTTAATTTTGGGCTAGAGGAGGAGGGTAAAACCAATCAACAAGGACATTCTGGACAAAAAGATGGAGCAGCTAAGGCAGGTCTACTACTTCCCCAGCCCCGACGTTATACGGTAGCTAAACCCCCTGTCACGATCGTCGTAAAGGAGAGTAGACCAAGGCGCAGCGTGTGAAATGAACATGACTTTATTATATAAAGTATCTAAATGCCAAAACAATGACGATTTGTGAAGTCCACAGTGACAATGACTGACTAGGAACAAAAACCCACAAACACAAGGTGAACACAGGCAGTTTAAATATGGCTCCCAATCAGAGATAACGAGCCGACAGCTGACACTCGTTACCTCCGATTGGGAGTCACATGAACAGACAAGACACTACAACCAAACCCAAAACACAACCAAATGAACACACCCTATACCCAACACAACCAAATGAATACACCCTGGCTCAAACTACACAGTCCCGGAGCCAGAGCGTGACAGTACCCCCCCCTAAAGGCGCGGACTGCGACCGCGCCTCAATACGGGCTAAACAAGGGAGGGCTGGGCGGGCATACCTCCTCGGCGGTGGCTCTGGCTCCGGCCTTGATCCCCACCTCCTCTCCAACCCCCCAAAGTACCCCTGGTCCTGTCTAGCCCCGCTGGCCGGAGCCGGACTGACGACACGCGCCCCTGGCTTGGTGCGTGGAGGACGAACGGGCCTTACCAGGCTGACGACGCGCACCACTGCCTTGGCGCGGGGAGCAGGAATGGGCCGGACAGGGCCGACGAAACGCACCCTAGGCTTGATGCGTGGAGCCGGAACGGGCCTCCCCAGGCTGACGACTCGCATCCCTGGCTTGGTGCGAGTAGCAGGAGTGGGCTGGATCAGGCTGACGGCTCGCACCCTTGGCTTGGTGCGAGTAGCAGGGACGAGCTGAACCAGGCTGACGACTCGCACCCTTGGCTTGGTGCGAGTAGCAGGAATGGGCTGGACCAGGCCGACGACTCGTACCCCTGGCTTGGTGCGAGTAGCAGGAACGGGCTGGACCAGGCTGACGACTCGCACCCTTGGCTTGGTGCGAGTGGCAGGAACAGGCCGGGTCGGGCTGGCGACGCACACCGTAGGTTCTGTGCGTGGAACAGGAACAGGCCGGACCGGGCTGGCGACGCGCACCGTAGGTTTGGTGCGAGTGGCAGGAACAGGCCGGGTCGGGCTGGCGACGCGCACCGTAGACTTGGTGCGAGTGGCAGGAACAGGCCGGGTCGGGCTGGCGACGCGCACCGTAGACTTGGTGCGGGTGGCAGGAACAGGCCGGACCGGGCTGGCGACGCGCACCGTAGGTTTGGTGCGAGTGGCAGGAACAGGCCGGGTCGGGCTGGCGACGCGCACCGTAGACTTGGTGCGGGTGGCAGGAACAGGCCGGACCGGGCTGGCGACGCGCACCGTAGGTTTGGTGCGAGTGGCAGGAACAGGCCGGGTCGGGCTGGCGACGCACACCGTAGGCTTGGTGCGGGTGGCAGGAACAGGCCGGGCTGGGCTGGCGACGCACACCGTAGGCTCTGTGCGTGGAGCAGGAACAGGCCGGGCTGGGCTGACGACGCACACCGTAGGTTTAGTGCGTGGAGCAGGAACAGGCCGGGCTGGGCTGGCGACGCACACCGTAGGTTTTGTGCGTGGAGCAGGAACAGGCCGGGCTGGGCTGGCGACGCACACCGTAGGCTTAGTGCGTGGAGCAGGAACAGGCCGGGCTGGGCTGACGACGCACACCGTAGGTTCTGTGCGTGGAGCAGGAACAGGCCGGGCTGGGCTGGCGACGCACACCGTAGGCTTGATGCGAGAAGCAGGAACAGGCCGGGCTGGGCTGGCGACGTACACCGTAGGCTTAGTACGTGGAGCAGGAACCGGCCGGGCTGGACTGGCGACGCACACCGTGGGCTTGGTGCGTGGAGTAGGAACAGGCCGGTCCGTACTGGGAACACACACCACTGGCCTTAACCGGGGATCAGGAACGGGCCGGACCGGACTGGTAACACACCTCAGTCTCTCTCGCCGTGCCTCCACTACTTCCCTCCCTCTACTCGCCAATGGCTCCCGTAATCCGGTAGCCTTCTCTCCACGTCTCCCTGTGGCAGCCTCCTGCTGCCCAGCCGCCCAAGCCATGTGCCCCCCCCAAACAACTTTTTGGGGTTGCCTCTCGTCCTTCCGACGATGGCCCTGCTGACGCCGTTGCTCCTCTCTCGCCAGGGCCTTGATCCTCCCCCAAGGTCCCTTGCCCCCGAGCATGTCCTCCCAGGACCACGATTTGCCCACCTGGGCCCTCGCCAGCCTCTCGACCTCCTTACCCGGCGCTTCCTCCCATGTCCAGTCTCCTTGCTCCTGGACACGCTGCTTGGTCCTTTTTTGGTGGGTTTTTCTGTCACGATCGTCGTAAAGGAGAGTAGACCAAGGCGCAGCGTGTGAAATGAACATGACTTTATTATATAAAGTATCTAAATGCCAAAACAATGACGATTCGTGAAGTCCACAGTGACAATGACTGACTAGGAACAAAAACCCACAAACACAAGGTGAACACAGGCAGTTTAAATATGGCTCCCAATCAGAGATAACGAGCCGACAGCTGACACTCGTTACCTCCGATTGGGAGTCACATGAACAGACAAGACACTACAACCAAAACCAAAACACAACCAAATGAACACACCCTATACCCAACACAACCAAATGAATACACCCTGGCTCAAACTACACAGTCCCGGAGCCAGAGCGTGACACCCCCAAACAGTGAACAAACAAATGGAATGAAATGGTGCATCCACCACTTCCCCTATTCATCCTAAATGGATTTCCTGCCCTGGTGCAAATGTATGGGGCTTATTTCTGATTTGGTGAATCAGACCCAGCGTTCCTGGCCACAGCCTCAAGACCAGGATGTAGAGCTTGTCTGTTTCCCTAATGGCACCCTATTCCCTACACAGTGCACATTTTGGACCAGAGCTCTATGGGCAAAAAAAACGAGTGCACTGTATAGGGAATAGGGTGCCATTTGGGATGTAGGCCTTGTGTAAAGAAAGCCATGGCTGGGGCTGTCATGGGAGCCATTCTTCACAGCTGTGTCGTGCGCTCAGCTCAGCTTGACTCTGGAGCGCTTCATTTACCTGGTTAAATAAAGGGGAAATAAATAAATAAAATAAAAAAAGTAAAAAGTAAAAATCCAGAGGAAAAAGTAAAAATCCAGAGGAAGTGTGGGTGTTTCTCTTCACCCTGCAGCTCCAGTCACAGAGGCCTCAGCCACTCTAATCCCGTTTGGATGGGGAGGGAACCTTTGCCTGTGTGCTGTGTGCTTTGGCCTGGCTCTGCTCTGCGCAGCACTGACACCCTTTTTCTGGGGATTTAAGTATAGCATTTCCTCTGAGATAACGATGTGCCACTTTCTTTTGCCAGTTTTTGAGACCCTAAATAAGCAGAAGGCAGAACAGAAACAGGACACAGCCCTGAGTGACCAGGTCTCTCAACGCTACAGAATGTGTCAATGCTCTGTTTTCTGATCAGGTTCTGTCGTTAGTACATAGCAGACCTTTTTTTCCCCTCCCCAATTTTGATCTTGTCTCATTGCTGCAACTACCCAACGGGCACGGGAGAGGCGAAAGGTGGAGTCATGCGTCCTCCGAAACAAGACCCGCCTAACCACGCTCCTTAACACCCACCAGCTTAACCCGGAAGCCAGCCGCACCAATGTGTCGGAGGAAACACTGTTCAACTGCCGACCGGGATCAGCCTGCAGGCACCCGGCCCGCCACAAGGGGTCACTAGGGCACGATTAGCCAAGTAAAGCCCCCCCGGCCAAACCCTCCCCTAACCCCGACAACACTGGGCCAATTGTGCGCCGTCCTATGGGACTCCCGGCCACTGCCGGTTAAGGCACAGCCCGGGAATGAACCCGGGTCTGTAGTAACGCCTCTAGCACTGCGATGCAGTGCCTTAGACCGCTGCGCCACCCGGGAGGCCGTCTTCTTTTTAAAAATATACAGTGGGGAGAACAAGTATTTGATACACTGCCGATTTTGCAGGTTTTCTTACTTACAAAGCATGTAGAGGTCTGTAATTTTTATCATAGGTACACTTCAGCTGTGAGAGACGGAATCTAAAACAAAAATCCAGAAAATCACATTGTATGATTTTTAAGTAATTAATTTGCATTTTATTGCATGACATAAGTATTTGATCACCTACCAACCAGTAAGAATTCCGGCTCTCACAGACCTGTTAGTTTTTCTTTAAGAAGCCCTCCTGTTCTCCACTCATTACCTGTATTAACTGCACCTGTTTGAACTCGTTACCTGTATAAAAGACACCTGTCCACACACTCAATCAAACAGACTCCAACCTCTCCACAATGGCCAAGACCAGAACGCTGTGTAAGGACATCAGGGTTAAAATTGTAGACCTGCACAAGGCTGGGATGGGCTACAGGACAATAGGCAAGCAGCTTGGTGAGAAGGCAACAACTGTTGGCGCAATTATTAGAAAATGGAAGAAGTTCAAGATGACGGTCAATCACCCTCGGTCTGGGGCTCCATGTAAGATCTCACCTCGTGGGGCATCAATGATCATGAGGAAGGTGAGGGATCAGCCCAGAACTACACGGCAGGACCTGGTCAATGACCTGAAGAGAGCTGGGACCACAGTCTCAAAGAAAACCATTAGTAACACACTACGCTGTCATGGATTAAAATCCTGCAGCGCACGCAAGGTCCCCCTGCTCAAGCCAGCGCATGTCCAGGCCCGTCTGAAGTTTGCCAATGACCATCTGGATGATCCAGAGGAGGAATGGGAGAAGGTCATGTGGTCTGATGAGACAAAAATAGAGCTTTTTGGTCTGAACTCCACTCGCCGTGTTTGGAGGAAGAAGAAGGATGAGTACAACCCCAAGAACACCATCCCAACCGTGAAGCATGGAGGTGGAAAAATCATTCTTTGGGGATGCTTTTCTGCAAAGGGGACAGGATGACTGCACCGTATTGAGGGGAGGATGGAAGGGGCCATGTATCGTGAGATCTTGGCCAACAACCTCCTTCCCTCAGTAAGAGCATTGAAGATGGGTCGTGGCTGGGTCTTCCAGCATGACAATGACCCGAAACACACAGCCAGGGCAACTAAGGAGTGGCTCCGTAAGAAGCATCTCAAGGTCCTGTAGTGGCCTAGCCAGTCTCCAGACCTGAACCCAATAGAAAATCTTTGGAGGGAGCTGAAAGTCCGTATTGCCCAGCGACAGCCCCGAAACCTGAAGGATCTGGAGAAGGTCTGTATGGAGGAGTGGGCCAAAATCCCTGCTGCAGTGTGTGCAAACCTGGTCAAGACCTACAGGAAACGTATGATCTCTGTAATTGCAAACAAAGGTTTCTGTACCAAATATTAAGTTCTGCTTTTCTGATGTATCAAATACTTATGTCATGCAATAAAATGCAAATTAATTACTTAAAAATCATACAATGTGATTTTCTGGATTTTGGCTCTCACAGTTGAAGTGTACCTATGATAAAAATTACAGACCTCTACATGCTTTGTAAGTAGGAAAACCTGCAAAATGGGCAGTGTATCAAATACTTGTTCTCCCCACTGTATATATTGTATTTTAGGTGCGCTTCCTTGAGCTTACCAGACACGCGGGGTGGGCACTGGGCAGGGTTTGGATTTATGGTGAAATCTGAGGTATATAAACTGATACATTCTTAAATCCAGGTGTCTATGCTGTGCTTTCTGAATATTGTTGGACCAGTCATAGAGTATTATGTATTGCTGTTGGTATGTTGTTTCCATCTCTCCAGTGTGACAACCTACACTATAATAACAACAGTCTCATGTTCCATTAGTACCAGGGGGAGCGATGAGACCACAAACAACTAAAGTGCTGTACGACCTTCACAGTCATTTGGAAGAGACCCAGCCTTTTTCAGTTCAACAGTTTCACAATCTCTTTTATTGTGCTGTAGCAGCTTCTTGAAAATTTTTTTACTAAATGAAAAACACTAGGCTAGGCTGCTTCAATACTGGGTGGTACTACGTAGATATTCACAGTGGTATCCTCACCATTTTTTATTAAAACACCACTCTGCCATATAAAACATCATTGTAATCAGTATGTTAATGTGGTTTTCCGTGCATCACCCCAAAAAGCCTATAAACTAGTGAAATTACCCTTTTCTCCCTTCCTGCTTTTAAAAGGTAGCGCTGTGGCCATCTGCCGACTGATCCCTCTCTTACACACCAGCAACTTCCAATACTGTCCTCACCTCCTTTATTTTACTGCACCCTCTCCCTCTCCCTCTATTGACCGTGGCATTGTTAACTCTACCATTGGCCTCTCCATGGGCAACCCTCTCTGTGTTGTGTGTTCACCCTTTGATCCATCCCTCTAAATCTTTTTTATGAGCCTAGTACACAAATCGCAACCCAAAGACAATGTGTAATGGTGAACACTAAGCTATAGTCTACAGGCTAACACTTGGCCTGTACAGAACGGAGAATGTTACATGTGTCCGTTCTCCGTTCTATACAGGGCAAGGCCAATACTAGACTATACCTTACATCTGTTCTCCCATCTTCTCTAGTCTCCCACCTCCACCTGACAACAAGCCGTCTCAGAGGAGTGTTATGATGAGATAGAGACAGGCCAAGGTGATATGGGACAGACAGGAAGCCAGGCCGCTGTCCCAAATTGCACCCTATTCCCTATATAACACACTACCTTTGACCAGGGCCCATAGGGAATAGGGTGCCATTTGGGATGCAGCCCAGGGCTCTAATGATAAGCCCCTGGAAGAAGAAGTGACAGGTTAGATGATGGAGATTCACAGTAGACCCTGATCTCATTCTGTAGCTCTCTCTCAGCCATCTTCATGACGAATGGCCTTCATTTCCTTCTGTCCCCTCAGAGGGAGGAGCCAGGAGCTCCACATACTCTTCTGCATTTACCTCACCACTGGTCACAGGTGCATCCCAAATGGCACCTCCTATTCCTATACCGTACACTATATAGGGCTCTGGTCAAAAGTAGTGCACTATGTAGGGAATAGGGTGCCATTTGGGATGTAATCATAGCCTCCAGGCTGGACAATAAACCACAATGGGATTTTTCTGAGAAAACAAGCAATTCCCCCCGTTTTTACTCACACCGGTCTGTGTCTTCTGGGATCACAAAGAGAGTCAGTGCATGCGCTTGCTTAGACAGTCCACATTGAAGCCTTGATGGTCATTGTTCAATTCATGGTCATTGTTCAATTCACTGTTTTCAGATAGATAGCCTGCGCCCCAAATGGCACCCTATTCCCTATATAGTGAACTACTTTTGACCAGAGCCCTATGGGCCCGGCATGGTAGTAGTTCAATATATAGGGAATAGGGTGCCATTTGGTACACAGACATAGCCTATAGCTAATACATAAGGAAACTACAGCATAGGAGCTCTGGTGGATTAGGTGGCTGGAGCCACAGAGTGTCAAGGACACTCTACACTCCTCCCCTCTTCTCTGAAAGCTGATAGCACCTGCTGCTGCAGAGGGAAACTGAACAGCAAACCACACAACTAGAGACTAATGTACCTTAACAAAACAGTAATGTACAGAAATAGACAATCACAAACCATTCACACAAATTTAATTGTATTTACCAATACAGGAGAATCAACTAGCTTTCCTAATCATGCACCAAGGCAGATACAGAGAGCAACAACAGAGTGAATATTAGTATCTGAGATGACCACTGTAATGTTACCTGACAGTTGGATGAGCGTAGTCCCTGCCTGCGCGTACTGCCAGCTGTGGTTATCCAACACCGCCATCATGACAATACCACGTTAACTCCTGATTTGACCTTTCTCCGTCTAACAAAGGAAGCTAGTGAAATTCTAGGTCATAGAGAAATCATAGGTCGGCAGCCGATAATTCCTATTGGTCTGGTTAGGCAGGCCACCGTACGACACGAAGACATTGGACAACCTGCCTCTCGGCCTCCCGGGCACCAAGCTTTACTAATAAGGCAATGCCAGGTCTTTTGACCAACTTCAGCTTTTCTCTCTTGTCCCCCGTCGCCCCCCAAATAAGATTTACTGACGACGAGTGTTGCTTTGCATTAAGCAGTTCTCGCCGGCCGCCTGCCTCACTCTCGACTCCATGGAAAAAAGTTAAGCCGGACCAAACAGTTGTCGTACATGGATTTGCGGTGGAATAGGCTCTGTTGATGATTGCTTTTAATCCCCTCTCTAATTCCTGGACCCCTGACCACTACCCAGCAAAATGCAGCCATTTACATCCCACTTACAACTAGGGCTGGAAGGTATACCATATTTTACTATATACCGGTATTGATGCAGGAACCGGTTTGGATTTTTACTTTACCTTCTACAATGGTATATCAATGTTTGTTTTGTTAAATGTGATATAGAATTCCAGTGCATGTAATGTCCTTTTTTATGGTTTACTTAGTTTGCTACATGAGTCATCTCTCGCTCCCGCTCCTCCTGCTGCATGCTGCTTCCCACATGCCCCGTCACTCAAGGAGAGAGCACTTTCTTGCCGTTCATTCTGCAGAATGCATGGTCAGATGCAGAAAGATGTTGGTGACAACGATGCTGCTTTCTACAAGCGTTCTATAATTACACTATTAGTTTATGTATCATACTGTCTGCTAGTTTGTCTTTTCTTAGCAAGTTCTAGCTAAAATAAATTGTGTTAGCCGCTAATGCTAATCGTTAGTTAGCTGGCTACCTAGCTTTCTAAATGTACTAAGTCAGAGCAAACGTAGGTAGCTAATACAGCCTGGTACTAGTGCTGTTGTAGGCCTAGATAAGCATGTTGTTTGTGCAATGTTATCTTCCAAATCAGAGAGGAATAGGCAAAGAATGAATATGTTAGCTAGCTAGATAGCTACATGAGGTAAGAAAACATGTAATGTAACATCTAATTAGGGTCCCCAGAAAACACTGACCAACACTTTGTTTCCTACCCTGTCAATAATTCCTCCCTGGCTTATTCATACGTTGTCATGTCAAAAAATGTATTCAAGGTGCTGCCCACTATATTCCAACTATAGAATTAGATTAATCATTCTATTTCCATGATTCCAACAGTTCACCAATTAACTAGGCCAATATGTTTTCCCATATTATGCAGCTCTGTGGGGCACAGTATGGAAATTATAACAAAAGTGCTGGAACGCAGAACTTTATGAAAATGCAGAGAATTATTTTGGTTTGAAGTTGGATTGAACAGTACAAAACATTCAGAATGGAGAAAGCTCCCTTGAAATCACTTATAATTTGTGTTTCCACCCTAGGGTCAATAACTACTCATAAAGCATAATTATAACTTTTATTATAAAAAAACATAAAATACCGTCAAATACTAACATACCGGCAAAAATATTGTCATATGATATTTTGACCATATAACCCAGCACTACTTACAACCAATGTTCCCTCAAATTATTTGGGGCACTGAGCAAATTTTAGGTATTGTGAGCGGAAACTTTTTGCAGTGAACACTGAGGATGTACCCTTACAGTTTTAGACAGTAGCCAATAGGCTATTGTGGCTATTTGAGCATAATGTAGGGCCTACCAACAAAACCAATGGAGCAAATCCCATAACATTGTCACATGGAAATAGCTTTTGCTTTCTATTATATAGCCTACAGTAGCCTATATGTGGTGTTCAATGCAGGCCTACATTGCATGAGACTTTAAAAAAACGTTTTTACATTATGAAGGGCTTGACATTAATTAATGATTTTACACTTGATCAGGAACACCATGGGCCAAATAGTTGACTGTAAATGACATTGCATTGTATTGTGTTGTATGATACAATATACAAAGTAATTATTATTACCCATACAGAGAATTAGACAATGTAGGCTACCCCTCTGCCTATTGGCTTATTTGCATAGTCAAGCCTGTCTCAAAATACAACACTGCCCCTTTTTACCTGACTGGCTTTTCAAATAAATGACCAGAACCAAGAACTCATTGATATCCCTATTATAGCCCAGTATCTTTAGTCATTCAGAGAGAGGCTGTCCAGGAGGCAGATTGTCATGTAGCTAGGTTTAAAGCTTTTCAAAGGAACGTCGAGGGGGAATTACCATTTGTTTCTCTTAATAGGGGAGAAAGCAGAAGTAACTTGGAGGTGGTTTATTTAGCCTTGGATCACAAAGGCAAATTATCTGTAAAAGATCTTTACTTACAGCCAATAACACACAAAGACAGACCACCTGAATGACGTAACGTGGCGCTAACACAGAAAGCATATAACATAGGTGAATCAATCATATTCAATCAAATGTATTTAGAAAGCCCTTTTTACATCAGCAGTTGTCACAAAGTGCTTATACAGAAGACCAGCCTAAAACCCCAAAGAGCAAGCAATGCAGATGAAAGCTCAGGGTATTAGGTTTGACATACCATTCTCTTCAGAAGTTTGACTTTGGTCCATTAGCGCCAGTCTCCCCTGCAGTCTCCCCTGCTGTCTCCCCTGCAGTCTCCCCTGCTGTCTCCCCTGCTGTCTCCCCCTGTCCCTCAGAAAGCCCATGTAGAGGAAACGAAAGAGAACTGTGAGTCCTGCCATGACCAGATCAGAGATCTCTCTACCAACTGGAGATGACTAAAACCAGTCAAGTAAAGTTGGCTCCCAGTCTAGTAGCTGCTGCCTAGAAACTCCAGCCGTCTCAGTGAGTCTAGTTTGTAAACTCCAGTCCCCTCAGTGGCAACTTTCGAACAACAAGGCTCTTCTCTGAGGCCTGTCCAGGGTGGTCGGTCGGTCAGTCTGTGGTCAGGCACGTATCTCACTGAGCCATCAGGAATAAATAACTGGGGAGGCTTATCAGTCCTCTGGAAGAGGGGGTCAGGGGGAGTCAGCTGTCTGTCAGAGAGAGAGAGAGCGAGAGAGGGGGAGGGGGGGGGGGGAGAAAGAGGGAGAGAGAGAGAAAGAGAAACAGGGGGTAGGGAGCAAATACTGGCAGCAGTGGTGGGGTGTGTGAGGTGGCACGACAAAGATGGGTTGCGGGAAGTCGGGTGGGGTGGTGAGGTCAATGCCCTCAGCTGCAAAGACATGGCAGCAGCAGCTGTGCCCTCCTGTTCTTAACCCCCCCCCTTAACCCACGACCCATTTCACCAACCCCACCCCCACATGCCAACACACCTCTACGGTATCCACAGACGCTCATGCCATCCTGAGTTAGTCAGGTGACCAGGGTGTAAACAGCCTCTGTTGTTTAATTATATCCCCTATTACACCACAGGGAGATTTAGCCTGGCAGCCCTTTTCCACTGAGGCGAATCAAACCAGTTTCAACCCAGATCATGCCCAGCTCCTGTCACTGCCGAACACAGAGCCAGGAGAGAGAGAGAGAGGAAGAGAAAGGAGAGCGAGGGAGAGAAAGAGAGACACAAACGAGGATAGAGACAGAGGGTGTATAAGGCCTTCACACAGCCACAGTTCTACAGACTGGGCAGCACAGCACAGCAGCTGAGGCCAAATGATGGAGGTCACACAATGGAACAAGTGCAGAACTCAGTGCGCTCTGAGAAGCCTATTCATTAGGACAGTCTATGAAATGTAGCTCCGATTGTGAGGTGGTAACAAAACCAATTCAATAAACTAATCGGAATTAAATAACACTCGACAACCAAGCACAGGGAAGAGAAAGGAGATTTTTTGTGGATGCTTTCCAGACAAATGCAATGACTCTGGCTCCAGTGGTCAATAGTGAATGTGCCTTTTTTAACGGTCAGCCGTTGGTGCTTTTCTGATCTATTACACTAACAAATACACACCAACAGACTATTTCAACAGCTTATTTCTAAGAGTCAATGTGCACCATGTAGTAGATACAAAAGGAGAGAAAGCATGCTTTTAAAAATGGTTATCCAGTAAGCAATATTACCTGTATACCCCGGTAATGTCACATCCTAACCTTAGCGCATTGTATAGTTAGCCTTGTTAGTGTGTGTCTGAGTGGGCAGCATGGGTTGTAGAAGCTTGTGTTGTGGCTCTGGTGGCCTATCTAATGTCTAATGATGTGTGAGCCGGTCTGTGTTGTTGTGACCATCCCTGTCAGCTCAGCTGCTCTGAGGGAATGAGCAGTTGTCAGGCCAGAGACAGACGGGAGGAGAGATGGTAGATGTCACAACTGTACACACACACACACACACAAACACACACACACACACACACACACACACACACACACACACACACACACACACACACACACACACACACACACACACACACACACTATGGACCCAGCCTAAATTCTTCACCACATTCTACAAGTAAGGCCATTCACAGCTGGCCTACTGCAGCATTTCTGTTGTGGTCTCCAGCAGGAAGACCTGGGAGAGTTGATAGTTGGTACAGCATTGCACAGTGCCAGTTAGCTAATGAGCTACATTCATCTGCGGTCCCTTATGCAGGGCAGTGTATGCATCTGATCTGCTCCCTGTTATTTTTATGCTTGCTAGGCTACATGTTTTTGGTGTGAGCCATCCTGTTGTCTTTTGAGGCACCAGCCATTGAGAGGAACCAATAAAGTGTTGTGTGGTGTTCCCTGAGGTGAGCTTAAGGAGGAGGAGGGGGAGGAGGAAGAGGGGAGGAGGGAGAGGGAGGAAAAGGAGGAGAAGGAGAAGTAAGAGGAGTAATTTCCTGCTGGACACAGATGTCCTTACACTGTGACCCCTCCCCTCCAATGAGAGACTCATTACATCATCCCCCTAACCCCACACTACATTATTCTACCTCTCCTTCGTATGCATCCCAAATTACACTCTATTCCCTAAATAGTGGCTACTTTTGACCAGGGCCCAGGGTTCAATGATGTCTGTATTGAACCACAAAAAACCCTTGGGATTCCCAGAACCCAACCCACATCAGCCATTGTGTAATAAAACATTGGCTGTGAGGGCAGATAGATGAATGCATACACAGTTGTTGTGGACTGACTGGTCTTAGTGAGCGACTGCCTGTCTGTCTGCTGCTCCTCTGTTACATGAGTAGCATGTTAATAACACACACAGGGTTTTTTCTGGATCAAAAAAGGGGCTTAGGTGTTGGGTATGGCAGGGGGCGTGGCAGGGGTGTGTGGCAGGGGGCGTGGAAACGGGTACAGCCAAATTTCTCTACAGCCCCCAGCTTGGCCATTTTAGAATTTTAAAGAAAATGTCCTGCAATTTTAACATTTTCTCCATGGAGCTGAGAGAAAATTGTTGCAGTTTTAATTACCATGGCTAATGCTGTGTTCTTATGCTCAAACATCAAAACTGCTAAATTCATTCTATTGCTTTTTTTCAGCCAAACGTTTTATTTCATTTTTTACACTTTTTTGGACTTGTGGCCCGATTTAACATTTAGGCGGCCCGCCCAAGGATTACAAAGGCAGAAAAATCCCTTCACACACACACGCACACACACACACACGCACACACACACACACACACACACACACACACACACACACACACACACACACACACACACACACACACACACACACACACACACACACACACACACACACACACACACACACACACACACACACACACACACACACACACACACACACACAGCCAATCAGAGCAGTGATAGCCCTTGTTGCCATCTCAGGACTGAAGGCATCCATCTGACCTGGGTTAAACTGCTGGCTGCAGTATTGTTATCCAATCAGGTAGGCCACGATCTCTAGCACCCTCCAATCATTGGTGATGATAGGAAGGAGTGGTAGGTGGGCGCTTAAGGAGGTAACATTACTCAGCCAAGAAGACAGCACAGATGAGCTCATTTAAAAATGGAGGTTGCTAGTTAGACCAGAGCTCTGGTCAAAGTGGTGCACTATATAGGGAATAGGGTGCCATGTGGGACGCGGTGCTAGTCTCTGATGGGAGTATTGGCAGCAGCTTTGTTACATTGATACTAAAAGCCTGGCTCACATCCTCTCACGTTACCTTTTCATTTCACTATGTTTTTGCAGATGCAGAATGCCGTTTTTATAAAGGACTGGAAGGTTTCTCTGTTAGTCAGATAGTGTTTTAGCCAAGTATCTCTACTGCTGTCTATGTTGTAATCCTCCTCAGTCACGACATTGAGATTTCTCCTGGTCTGTGTCCACATCAAAGATACGTCCCAAATGGCACCCTATTCCTTATATAGTGCAATACTTTTGACAAGGGTCCTATGGGCTGTGTAGGGAATAGGGTGCCATCGGGATGCAGTCAAGCTCTATTCTAATTCAGGATCAAAGTGTGGGGATCTATTTTCTTACAACTAGATGTGATGCCTAGCTTAGAAAGAATACATTAATGATTAAACATAATAGGTTTGTGCTGTACTGATATAGATGTTTAACATAACAAGCTGTGATTAATGTGAGGAACCGTTAGGGGGTAGGCTGAGACAGACTTGTGACTCACATACACACACACTGCCTCTTTGTTAAACCGCTCAAGGACAAAGTACTGCAACATGAAGAAGAAAACTGTGTCTGGGGTTGCTGACTCGAGACAAGTTGTGAAGATAACAACTAATGCCTGGCAACAGTGAAGCGCCAAGGGTCTGGGACCAGCCTGTGCGCCATCGATAGGCTGGGTAAGTTTAAACCACGCCCAGCCTCTATCCTGACAGGCCCAGCCGGGAGCAGGAACTATCTCTGTCAGAGTATTTAAAGAAGAACTTATAACAAAAGCTCAGTTCTCTGACTGCCCTGCGTGGTTTTTCAGTGGGCCAGTATATACGAACATCATATTTACCATTCAAGTGTTTGCATTAATTAAAATACTAGTCTATTTTAGAAGACGTGTATTGACCTCTTTTTGTTCCTATACCAGATTTGAATTGACACAATTTAACAAAAGACCGGGCCCAGCACAATCCATGTCAGATAAAGTGCATGGGGCTAAACAGGATCAACTTCCGTGCTAGTTCCTGCCCGAGCAATGGAAACTGCTCAACATGGGCCACGTCCCAAATGGCACCCTTTTCCCTATATAGTGCATTAGTTTTGGTCAAAGGTATTGCACTATATAAGGAATAGTGTGCCATTTGGGATGTATCCTTGATGTGGACACAGACCAGGAGAAATCCCAATGCAGTAGAGATGCTTGGCTAAACACTATCTGACTCAGAGAAACCTTCTAATCCTCACAATAAAAACGCCAGTCTGCATCTGCAAAATACTGACACCATTTAAACATAGTGAAATGAAAAGGTAACGTGAGAGGATGTGTGCCAAGCTTTTAGTATCACTGTAACAAAGCTGCTGCCAATACTCCCATCAGAGACTAGCACTGGGTCTCAAATAGCACCCTATTCCCAGAGCTCTAATCAACAGTAGTGCACTATGTAGGGAATAGGATGCCATTTGGGATGCAAGCGATGTCAATTTTAATGCAGGATCAAAGACTGGGCCCAGCACCCCACTGCTCATCACTATGAAACACCCACAGACACATCTTACATATTCATGTCTCCATTGAATTATATGACACGGGCCCAGTCACCCCTCACCCACCTTATTACCAGAGCAGCTGGGTTCAAATAGTATTAGTAATAGTGTAGTAATAGTGTCTGCCTGGGGTGCCAGATGGGCGCGGTTTGCCCTTTTGGGACTATTTAATTGGTTCCATTGAGTCAGAAAAGCTTAATTAAGTGTAGCTTAAGTATTTGAAAGAAAACCAATCCTATTTGGACCCAAGTCGGCTTACTACCTGAGGGGAATGACTGAGCAAGCTCTGCAGGTGTTACTACAGAGGGACAGTTGATATATGACAGACCATCGAGATATACAGCAGGTAATAGACCCCTAAAGGTAACCCTGTCCCAGACAATGTTTACAGCAGGGTTATGTCTCTCCCTTGGGCAAACTCATGTCAGGCTCGGTAGAACACTAGGCTAAAGAGCAGGCCTGAGTCCACCTAACAAGGCCTGTCAAGCCATTCACAGACCACCACACATACAAGAAAAAGACCCCAGATGCGTCCCAAATAGGAGCGTTTTTCCTTTATAGTGCACTACTCTTGACCAGAGCCCTATGGGGAATAAGTGCCATTTGGGATGCATCCTGTCTCTCTTATCAGCTGCAAACCAAGCAGATGACCTGGGATAGCAGCTAGCTAGCATACCAGAGGAACAGCCTGAACTAGGTTATTAGAATGTCCTGTGTTCTAGAATGATCAATTCTCAAAACCAACAGATAACAGTTTTGTCAGTCTCTTTCTGTCAATATAATCCTATGACTTGACAATCCATGTCAGAAAAAGTGCACGGGGCTAAACAGGGTTAACTTCCATGCTAGTTCCTGCCCAAGTAATGTAAATAAAGTGCTCAACATGAGGTGCGTCCCAACTGGTAACCTTTTCCCTATATAGTGCACTACTTTTGACCAGGGCCCCTATAGTGCATTAGTTTAGCCCTTTGGGCCCTGGTCAAAAGTAGTGCACTATATAGGTAATAGGGCGCCATTTGGGATGCAACCATGAAGAAGAGGAAAGACAGCTAGCTAGCAGGAGAGTGTGTGTTCAAACCAAACACCTGCAGGGCTGTGAGTCTGTTAAAACTCTGCTGGTTCCTGTTTACAAGCTTTGGAGTCATAGCCAGCTCCCACAGGAACAACCATGGAGGGCTTTCAATAGTCTACTAGTCTACACACACACACACACACACACACACACACACACACACCCACATACCCACATACACACACACACACACAGCGAGACAGACAAATAGGCTACACACACATTAACGTGCACACACATATGCACACAGATATACATACAGACATGTACACATACAGACGCACACACACACCAGGGTTTCCGTTAGCCGGTAATAGCCATTATTGTTTTTTTAAAGCCGAATAAATAAAACTGCCGCCGGCCAATTGGAAAAAAATCCCATTGCAGAATAATGCTTTTTTGCCTATTCATTGGTGGAAATACCATTCGATGTAAATACATTTGACTGGTCATGCTTATCGGTCTATAGGTTCATTTGCATAATTTTGAAATAGCCACGGGATGGTTTTTCAATACCGTTGAAACTATTTAACTGATGTTTTTTTATTTTTTATAAATGTGAATATTTGTAGCTACATTTAAGTAAATACATGCAGTCAACCTGTGCAGTGCGTTAGGAGATAAAGAAGATTGCGTTCTTCATTTCACCTGTCACATAATTTTTCATTATGAAGCTTACCGGTACTAGTTCCCAGTCACGTGGTGTTTGTTTACAAGCACACAACAACGAGCAACTGGAGCCTTGTGAGTCACTCACTGTTGGCCAACCAGGTGATCTAGGTGATCTAGTTACAGTATGGAATTAACAACTAAATGTTTGCCAGCTAGACATTGTCTAAATATTAAGTTAACTGTCCAAAAATTTGCAAAATGCTCTGCAGTTGTGCATTTGGTTTGCTAATTTAGTAGCTAGTTAGCCATCTAGCTAAGTGGTTAGCTTCTTCCAAAATCATGTTTCACTTTGTAACAGCAGAGAATCCCCTCCTGAATCAAGAGCCTTGCTGTATAATATTTGATTAGTGCTTGCAGCAAAGTGTGAGTAACATTTTTGAGTTACTTGTATAACTTTATGAGCTGGGATGTCTGTCCTGCAAATACTTTAGGTCAGAGACTGTATAAAATGTTTGCAATTTGCTCGTTAGCATCTAGTTAGCATTCTCTATGGGATTGTACATGTACTTTTTAGCATTGCTATCCTTCGGATTACAATAGCGCCCCTTGTGTTCAGTGCCGCTATTACCAAATATCCCGGTTTGGCACAAGGTCAGTATGAAGGTATGACAATCTGGATACCGCCCAAGCCTACGGGCGTGTATTTTCATTACTCGTTATGTTTTTCATACACACAGCATGCAGATACAGAGCCTATGAGCGGAAATCTGTCAGACAGCTTGAGAGCTGCTGCTACAGCTTCTCAAACTGCTCATTAGTTGCTGCTGGAGTGAAACAAGTTTTTATAAGCCCAATCATTACGTAACAATTCTAAATGAAATTGCGTGTTAAAAACAGTTTTGATGGCCACGGGAAGAAAAAGCTACTATTTTTATTTCTCAACTGGTAATGGAAGCGCACTTCCCATTCGCCATTCAAGTGCATATAGACAACGGTAAGCAGACTTCAGCGCATCACACCATTTTGCAATGAGCTGGAGGCAGTCGCCTGTGCATTTTGAAAACATATACTTAAATGTTTGAAACCTGAACGTTTTACTTCATATTATGAGGCATGTCTTACATTGCTTCAAAGTAAGATCCGACCAAAGAAGTATGGAGACAATTATTTTATAAAGACTTATGCCATTGAAACCAGTAGCCTATTTCTCTCATGTTCGATTGGTTTTCAAATCAGCTTTCTTTCATTGTCCAGCAGTAAAATTCAAATGCTGCTGGTCAAATGTCCTGCGCCACATTTTGCTAATGGAAACCCTGACACACACACACACATACAGAAACAAACACAAACACGCAGCTTCTAGCATAAAACAATGACGCCTGTTACTGCCAAATCTTGTTATTTACCAGTACATTCAGAAACTGTCTTGTTATAGAGGCATTTTCTTTCACAGATGCAATCAGTGCTGTTGTTTATCCTTGTCCAATCAGCACAGTGAGATAGTGCTGGATATGGGATCTTGTGTTACTGTGTGTGTGTGTGTGTGTGTGTGTGTGTGTGTGTGTGTGTGTGTGTGTGTGTGTGTGTGTGTGTGTGTGTGTGTGTGTACTGTATGTCCCTGCATGTGTTGCGCATCCAGTGGTGCATAGACCAGCTTTAGTGTTTATGAGCTCATGATATCCCCAGGCAGTGCAAAGACAGCCCCTACCCTCTCCAGCTCTAACACTGAATAGGTTTTCACTAGACTTCTTCCTGACAAAAAACCTGCCACTCCTCTGAATACACAGACTGGACACCAGAGTACATCTCATGTGTTTTCCTCTGGATGGAGGGTCACAATCTATGTCCCAACACTGTTGTTGTAGAGCTGGAAAGTCAAATACTCCTTTTGTAGACAGTAGCTTTCCAACAACAGCCTTTATCTGGTGGAATATCAGATGGTCACAGCATAACATCAAATATGGAAAACAGCCAGCTAGAGCCACACTATTAGCAATCTGTATGCACCAGTGAGCCTCCTCTTGACTGAGAGTGTGGACATATTTAAAGCACCACAAAATTAGCAAAAGATTGCACAGCTATTTAGATCATTGCCAATTAGATTTTCTTTCTCGGTTCTGATGCAGATCCTATCCCAAGGATTAATCTGCCAGCTGTTTATTTTGGTCGAGCTGAGAGCTCTCCACTATCTTTTACATTGCAAAACAGGCCATGCAGGAGTTAAGAGGCTGTAGTTCCTAATTTTGGATGTTCTGCTACTCTTATTTGGCTAATTGTAGGTCTTTTGGAGTTAGGTTTCCATTCAAACACAGCACATAACCACATCTGAATGTGTATTCTGACTCCACCCTATCTTTGAATGGAAATAAGACTACAGTACCATAGGGTGGAAAAAGCCTAGACAGCCAAGTGCTAGACAGCCAAGCATGTAAACATTGAATTAAGATGCTAAATGCAGTGTAAGGGCAGATCGTGCCTCCTTTCCCCAGCGTTTACTAACAAATTCAAACTGTCCTCCTTAATATGGCTGCATGTCACCAACATCCAGGTAACCAGGGCAAAGAGATCTCAAGGATACACATCATGTGAATAATGTGTTTATGTGAGACAGAAAGAATCACTGTGCACATTACCATTTTATAACTGTGTTAAGACCGGGTCAAAAGTAGCGCACTATATAGTGAATAGGGTGCCATTTCAGATGCAACCCAGTGCCTGGTTCCTGCGGTCCGTGGTCCCTCCCTCCCAGTCCAGCAGGTGTCAGTACACACTGCCCAGCCAGTCACAGTGAGGGCACAGACACACCAGGCAGTGAAGGAACCAGCCCCAAATCCTCCATCAGGTCTCCACTGCCCCCAGGGGGGAGGAAATAAAATAGGTCACAGCTTAGATGAGAGGTCACCTTCCATTGATTCTTCATGTTATTAAAACGTGTGAACTAATGTTACAACATACTCAGTGGTATACTGGTGTTTTCTCTTCCTGACTTGGCTTAAACCTCCACCATGGCTCTCCACATGGCTTGATTAAAGGGGGGTTTATTCATCAGACCTACACCTAACCTTCCACACACTGTCATTTCTTTATAACAGAGGATTAGACGATCAACAGCAGAAAGGCACATTCACATCCTCACTACTAGGGCCTTAATGCTACTTGAGGGAACTGACAGGGAAAGGACACACCTGCCAGTCTGTCTGTTTAGAGAGACTAGCGAAGAGCTGACCCAACCCAAGGCTTACCGTAGAGGAGCAAGGTATTCATAGGGCAAAAAAACTATTTCAATGGGGAGTCTACATTTAGCATGCTTTTTAGTCAAGGAAACTTGACTTTTCTAGCTGAAAACACACCTGAGTAGCATATTTTTATTTTTTTTCATTATATTTCTTAACCTTTATTTAACTAGGCAAGTCAGTTAAGAACAAATTCTTATTTACAATGACGGCCTACCAAAAGGCAAAAGGCCTCCTGTGGGGACGGGGCCTGGGATTAAAAATACAAATATAGGACAAAAACACATCACGACAAGAGAGACACCACAAAACTACATAAAGAGAGACCTAAAACAACAACATAGCATGGCAGAAACACATGACAACACAGCATGGTAGCAACACCACATGAAACAACATGGTAGCAACACAACATGGCAGCAGCACAACTTGGTAGCAGCACAAAACATGGTACAAACATTATTGGGCACAGACAACAGCACAAAGGCAAGAAGGTAGAGACAACAATACATCACGCGAAGCAGCCACAACTGTCAGTAAGAGTGTCCATGACTGAGTCTTTGAATTAAGAGATGGAGATAAAACTGTCCAGTTTGAGTGTTTTTTGCAGCTCGTTCCAGTCGCTAGCTGCAGTGAACTGAAAAGAGGAGCGACCCAGGGATGTGTGTGCATTGGGGACCTTTAACAGAATGTGACTGGCAGAACGGGTGTTGTATGTGGAGGATGAGGGCTGCAGTAGGTATCTCAGATAGGGGGGAGTGAGGCCTAAGAGGGTTTTATAAATAAGCATCAACCAGTGGGTCTTGCGACGGGTACACACAGATGTCCAGTTTACAGAGGAGTATAGAGTGCAGTGATGTGTCCTGTAAGGAGCATTGGTGGCAAATCTGATGGCCGAATGGTAAAGAACATCTAGCCGCTCGAGAGCACCCTTACCTGCCGATCTATAAATTACGTCTCCATGATCTAGCAAGGGTAGGATGGTCATCTGAATCAGGGTTAGTTTGGCAGCTGGGGTGAAAGAGGAGCGATTACGATAGAGGAAACCAGGTCTAGATTTAACCTTAGCCTGCAGCTTTGATATGTGCTGAGAGAAGGACAGTGTACCGTCTAGCCATACTCCCAAGTACTTGTATGAGGTGACTACCTCAAGCTCTAAACCCTCAGAGGTAGTAATCACACTGGTGGGGAGAGGGGCATTCTTCTTACCAAACCACATTACCTTTGTTTTGGAGGTGTTCAGAAAAAGGTTAAGGACAGAGAAAGCTTGTTGGACACTAAGAAAGCTTTGTTGTAGATTGTTTAACACAAAATCTGGGGAGGGGCCAGCTGAGTATAAGACTGTATCATCTGCATATAAATGGATGAGAGAGCTTCCTACTGCCTGAGCTATGTTGTTGATGTAAATTGAGAAAAGCGTGGGGCCTAGGATCGAGCCTTGGGGTACTCCCTTGGTGACAGGCAGTGGCTGAGACAGCAGATGTACTGACTTTATACACTGCACTCTTTGAGAGAGGTAGTTGGCAAACCAGGCCAAAGACCCCTCAGAGACAGCAATACTCCTTAGCCGGCCCACAAGAATGGAATGATCTACCGTATCAAAAGCTTTGGCCAAGTCAATAAAAATAGCTGCACAACATTGCTTAGAATCAAGGGCAATGGTGACATCATTTAGGACCTTGAAGGTTGCAGTGCCAGTCAGTTGATTATTGACAAGTTTTCCCAACACTTTTGATAAACAGGGCAAAATAGAAATTGGCCTATAACAGTTATGATCAGCTTGCATCCCAAGCATTCCAATGTTTTACCTACAAACCTTTTTTTCTATAGTCATCACTGTGTTAGAGACACATACATACAACAGCCTCTTGAAATATTAAAAGTTTTAATGCCAGTGCACTTTTGGTCAACAGAAATGTCCATCCTACTTAATTCCTTTCCACTCAGGCCTGGCTACATGGCAGAGATCTGAAACAATCGATACAAAAATACAAATCTAATTGACAACATAATGGCGCAGGCTATGTGTATCTCCTGTTTGGAAGAGTCATTACAATTATCTTACAGATCTGTCAGTTAGAAATTAAACCATGACAGTAGATATTCTCACTATCTGTCGAGTCAGACGCCCACTCCTTCGCCCTCAGATTCAGGCAGAAGGACGTTTACGGTCTGGGTATGTTATCTGGGCCAAAGTCAAAACTCCCTCCAAGCCCCTTTATACAGACTAGTTCTGCATCATGGGTTGTGGTGTCCAGACCAGATGACAGCCTTGTGTCGTAGCTAGCAGCCAGGATGCCTTTGGATTACATTAGCCAAGATAATGGTAATGGTGATGGCATGGTAGTGGAGCAGGTCCAAGTCGACACAGTCAGAGATTATGACCTCCTCTTTCTGTTCAGTTACGTTGTCCTGCCCTTTGGACAGGCTCAGTCTACAGCTATCGCTCCCCCAGAGGGACAAACAAGTCACACCACACCAAATCCTCACAGCACGGTGAGATAAATAAAGCATAACAACTCTCTAACCCCCCCCCCCCCAAAAAAAAAAAAATATATATAAATCAATATATATATAATCCTAAGTAACACATCTACGACGATAAACAACACCTTTGCCCTCATCATGTCTGCAGCAATTAATTGAAAATGTTTAGAAAATAGTCCAAAATACTTTCTTAGTCATTCATCACATGACCACCCACTTTGTTCTCAGCTAGGTGACCTAATTTGCCACTAGAGGATGAAATGAAAGGACCAATTATCTACAGGACTCTCTGAAAGGAGAGGAGAGCAGTGGAGGACAAACAGTATCAAGTGTCAGGATGAAAGACTCCCAACATCCAAGGAGAACATGAAGACTGACCAGACCAAGCCATGTTCCAAACTAAATTACATAGGTCATGTTCAGTAGGACATACTGTAGCAAAACGTTTTGAAATGGAAAACTAAAATAAGTGTTTCTTATTGGATAAGTTCAGGTAGTCGTTCCCCTGCTTCCCTCTGTTTAGAAAATGTTTCTCCCTACTGGAAAGTGACACAACCATATTAGCCTCATGATAACTGAGCTAATCCCATTCTGATGAGCATGTTCATAATCAGCTGGTTGTAAACATGACTGGTACAAGGGCAGCAACCACAACTAAACAGATGAATCATAGACAAATACATTAAAATATCAGCAATAAATAGCTATTTGAGAATGTCCTGATTCAGCACCGACTGACTCCATAAATAGGCCATTGTTTAGTGAAGAATGAAAAGAGCCTCACTAGCCATGCAACCATCAGGGATGAGAATATCATTCCACAAGGTAGCTACTTACAGTCCTGCAGAGAGAATCTGCATGGCCATGTCTCTTCCCTTCTCACACCATTCAGCTCATAAACAAGCCAGGTAGCAGCAGAGAGGAACGGCTCTGACTGGAATTGCTTTGGCTCCATGGACCAGGGCATCAATGAGGAAGGATGGTGCTTGCTATCTGCTGTGTTCTGCCCAGTGCTCTGTATGAGCATGTCAACAGGCCCCTGTGCTAAGAGCTTTGGAATAGAACCAGCCAAGCCCCATCCAGCTCCCCTTACATTACAGTCAGTGCATCACTACCATCTCCACCCTACTCCATCTCTGGACCATGAGACATTCTGCGTCCTATTGGTTGGTGAGGGGGAGGAGGGCCCTTCCAGAGGCTGATGATGTGAGTGTGATGGACTAGAACCTCTCTCTCACATGCATCAGTGCTCTCTAGCAACAGAACCGGCAGTGCTCTCTCTGAGGTTGTGTCCCGTCCCTAGTCCGTCCTCTGAGGTGTGTGTGCGTGTGCATGCATGCGTGTGTGTGTGTGAGAGGGGGGGTGTGTCTCCCCCCTGAGGGCACTGCCTGCCGTCAGGCTGTGTTTCGTCATTCTCTAGGCAGGCTGAGTGCTGCTGCCTGTGAACTGACTGACTCTGGGAGGGACATTGTGGCCATGGACACAGCAGCAGAGGTCTGGACGGGTGGCTTAAACACCCCAGAAATGACCGCCAGATGTCCCAAATGGCATGCTATTCCCTTTATAGTGCATTTTGAGAAAGGTGTATTATGTTGTAACAACTGCAAGCCAGTACATTAACTTCAGCTAGATCCAGCTTTCCTGGAACAATGTTCCTTTTGGCAACGCACCACAATAACTAATCTACAGTAATCCATTCATACTAACCACATTGCACTAAAGATTCAAATCCACAGGTAACAATATAATACAGAGGAAGTGGTAACCTAGTAACATGGATGTGTTTTGGGTAAACTAATAATACACAGGTTGAGGTTGCTGTGGCTGGAACGAGGTGTGATGATGAGTTGCCTTTCCTGACACCCAGGGTTAGCCTGGTGAAACCAGAGTGAAACAGTGGATAATGCAGTGTTCAGTCTGGTTGAACCAGGCTAACACAGAGAAAGTTAGAAAATGAGCAGAGGCTCAGCGGCAGGGTGGATCACTACCATGCTGCCTCTCTGTCTGATCTGGGACCAGTCAGTGTTTGTCTTCATCAATTCATCAACAGACCAGGACTACTGTCTCAATCAGTGATAATGGACGTCATTTGTCATTTGATTACTTATATATTATTGGCATATTAAAGGCTCAGTGCAGTCAAAAACTTGATTTTCGTGTGTTTTATATACAGGTAAAAGTCAGTAAATTAGAATATTTTGAAAAACTTGATTTATTTCAGTAATTGCATTCAAAAGGTGTAACTTGTACATTATATTTATTCATTGCACACAGACTGATGCATTCAAATGTTTATTTCATTTAATTTTGATGATTTGAAGTGGCAACAAATGAAAATCCAAAATTCCGTGTGTCACAAAATTAGAATATTACTTAAGGCTAATACAAAAAAGGGATTTTTTAGAAATGTTGGCCAACTGAAAAGTATGAAAATGAAAAATATGAGCATGTACAATACTCAATACTTGGTTGGAGCTCCTTTTGCCTCAATTACTGCATTAATGCGGCGTGGCATGGAGTCGATGAGTTTCTGGCACTGCTCAGGTGTTATGAGAGCCCAGGTTGCTCTGATAGTGGCCTTCAACTCTTCTGCGTTGTTGGGTCTGGCATTCTGCATCTTCCTTTTCACAATACCCCACAGATTTTCTATGGGGCTAAGGTCAGGGGAGTTGGCTGGCCAATTTAGAACAGAAATACCATGGTCCGTAAACCAGGCACGGGTAGATTTTGCGCTGTGTGCAGGCGCCAAGTCCTGTTGGAACCTGAAATCTCCATCTCCATAGAGCAGGTCAGCAGCAGGAAGCATGAAGTGCTCTAAAACTTGCTGGTAGACGGCTGCGTTGACCCTTGATCTCAGGAAACAGAGTGGACCGACACCAGCAGATGACATGGCACCCCAAACCATCACTGATGGTGGAAACTTTACACTAGACTTCAGGCAACGTGGATCCTGTGCCTCTCCTGTCTTCCTCCAGACTCTGGGACCTCGATTTCCAAAGGAAATGCAAAATTTGCTTTCGTCAGAAAACATGACTTTAGACCACTCAGCAGCAGTCCAGCTCTTTTTTTCCTTAGCCCAGGTGAGACGCTTTTCGCGCTGTTTCTTGGTCAACAGTGGCTTGACACGAGGTATGCGGCAGTTGAAACCCATGTCTTTCAAGCGTCTCTTGGTGGTGGATCTTGAAGCCCTGACTCCAGCAGCTGTCCACTCCTTGTGAATCTCCCCCACATTTTTGAATGGGTTTTTTTTCACAATCTTGACTAGGGCGCGGTGATCCCTATCGCTTGTACACTTTTTCTGACCACAGTTTTTCCTTCCCTTTGCCTCTCTATTAATGTGTTTGGACACAGAGCTCTGAGAACAGCCAGCCTCTTCTGCAATAACCTTTTGTGTCTTTCCCTCCTTGTGCAATGTGTCGATGGTCGCCTTTTGGACAGCTGTCAAATCTGAAGTCTTCCCCATGTTTGTGTAGGCTTCAGAACTGGACTGAGAGACCATTTAAAGCCCTTTGCAGGTGTTTTGAGTTAATCAGCTGATTATTTTGTGGCACCAGGTGTCTTCAAAATGTAACCCTTACACAATATTCTAATTTTGTGACACACGGAATTTTGGATTTTCATTTGTTGCCACTTCAAATCATCAAAATTAAATGAAATAAACATTTGAATGCATCAGTCTGTGTGCAATGAATAAATATAATGTACAAGTTACACCTTTTGAATGCAATTACTGAAATAAATCAAGTTTTTCAAAATATACTAATTTACTGACTTTTACCTGTATATTTCCACACTATGAGGTTGGAATAATAGTGTGAAATGTAAAAAGATATAATCATGCAATTTTATTGTAAGAGCTGTTTGAAAAGACCGCCTGAAATTTCAGGCGGGATGGAGTTTTGGCATGTCTGGTGACATCACCAGGCGGTCAATTAGTTAATAGAATGATGCGTCGAGGCTGCCTATTCCTTCATGACGTTAGGTGATGCCTAATGCTGTTTGTAATATGGATGTGAGCTTTCTAAATCCATTAGCTCCATGAGAAGGTAGTAAATGATTGTGCTTTCACTGTCAGTTTTGATTTGCAGTTTCGCTGCTCTAGCAGTAGCTAAATGCTGGAAAGAGACTCTGCTAGCTGGCGCTGACTGGGTCTTTCTCAATATTTGCCACATGGGCTTTTATTTACATTCTAATTCTGCAGATTAAACTCAGAACTATCCTTCGTCCTGTTCGAACCACACAGTGTGCTTCGTCCTCCCATTGGATCTCTCTGTCTGAATAATAATAACCATGGACAGGGCTGGGCCTGCGGTTAGGGTTGGCTCAAACAGTCTGACAGTTCCTGATTCCTGCCGGCCTCCCATGCTTTGGTCTGTTTCAACCAGAGAAGGAAGTGGTTTCTGGAGCTCATTTGATATTCTGTTATACTCTGCTCCACAGAGAGAGAGAGGCCAGGGGAGGGAGGAACTAAGGGAGGGGAGGGGAGGGGAGTTGGTGACACTTCAGCTTTCATTACTGCTCATGAATTACTTCCATATCCCTGGCGTATGAAGACGCACAGAGGCAATTAACATTTTACATTTTAGTCATTTAGCAGACGCTCTTATCCAGAGCGACTTACAGTTAGTGAGTGCATACATTTTTCATACTGATCCCCCGTGGGAATCGAACCCACAACCCTGGCGTTGCAAGCACCATGCTCTACCAACTGAGCTACAGGAGTGAGAAGGGAGAGATTCAAGCAAGCAACTGCTCACAGGCAGCGGCCTGGAAGCAGAAGAGGAGGCGAGGAGGGGGAGAGAGGAGGAGAGTGGAGGCCTGTTTACTTAACAATTAGCATTAGAACTGGTTGTAATGGATTAAAGAGCACTGTTAGGTGGGCTGTGGTACTGGGTCCGTTGTATTGTGCTGAAGGCAGGAGAGACAAGGGACAGGGCGACAGGCAGAAGGGGGGGACAGGGGGGTAGGGTCGAGGCATCATACAGGTTGTCACAGCCCCCTACTGTTAGGGGCCAGGGGGTGTAGGGGCGTAGGGAATGGCAGAGTGGGGCCAGTTGGACCCCTGTGGTGTATGACATGGAGACAGCTGGGCTGGGTCATGTAGTCAGGGGAGTAAGGGAGAGTAAAGGCGAGAGCTGTGCGCAGCCTCTAACAGGATCATCATGAGGTGCTGGGCTTATAATGGTACAGCTTGGATCCTCACAGCAACGGTAGAGTATCATCAACAGCATCATCTTCAGCTAAGGATGACAGCAGATGAGATTAAAACAGATGATAAAATACAAAAAAAGAGGAGACAGAAAGATTATATATATATACAGTGAGGGAAAAAAGTATTTGATCCCCTGCTGATTTTGTACGTTTGCCCACTGACAAAGACATGATCAGTCTATAATTTTAATGGTAGGTTTATTTGAACAGTGAGAGACAGAATAACAACAAAAAAATCCTGAAAAACGCATGTCAAAAATGTTATAAATTGATTTGCATTTTATTGAGGGAAATAAGTATTTGACCCCTCTGCAAAACATGACTTAGTACTTGGTGGCAAAACCCTTGTTGGTAATCACAGAGGTCAGACGTTTCTTGTAGTTGGTCACCAGGTTTGCACACATCTCAGGAG
Organism: Coregonus lavaretus; assembly: GCF_964263955.1. Lineage (NCBI taxonomy): Eukaryota > Metazoa > Chordata > Actinopteri > Salmoniformes > Salmonidae > Coregonus > Coregonus lavaretus. The sequence goes on along the minus strand of NC_140000.1, from coordinate 18,605,653 downwards.
GGATTTTTTCCCACTCCTCTTTGCAGATCTTCTCCAAGTCATTAAGGTTTCGAGGCTGACGTTTGGCAACTCGAACCTTCAGCTCCCTCCACAGATTTTCTATGGGATTAAGGTCTGGAGACTGGTTAGGCCACTCCAGGACCTTAATGTGCTCCTTCTTGAGCCACTCCTTTGTTGCCTTGGCCGTGTGTTTTGGGTCATTGTCATGCTGGAATACCCATCCACGACCCATTTCCAATGCCCTGGCTGAGGGAAGGAGGTTCTCACCCAAGATTTGACGGTACATGGCCCCGTCCATCGTCCCTTTGATGTGGTGAAGTTGTCCTGTTCCCTTAGCAGAAAAACACCCCCAAAGCATAATGTTTCCACCTCCATGTTTGACGGTGGGGATGGTGTTCTTGGGGTCATAGGCAGCATTCCTCCTCCTCCAAACACGGCGAGTTGAGTTGATGCCAAAGAGCTCCATTTTGGTCTCATCTGACCACAACACTTTCACCCAGTTCTCCTCTGAATCATTCAGTTGTTCATTGGCAAACTTCAGACAGGCCTGTATATGTGCTTTCTTGAGCAGGATTTCAGTCCTTCACGGCATGGTGTGTTACCAATTGTTTTCTTGGTGACTATGGTCCCAGCTGCCTTGAGATCATTGACAAGATCCTCCCGTGTAGTTCTGGGCTGATTCCTCACCGTTCTTATGATCATTGCAACTCCACGAGGTGAGATCTTGCATGGAGCCCCAGGCCGAGGGAGATTGACAGTTATTTTGTGTTTCTTTCATTTGCGAATAATCGCACCAACTGTTGTCACCTTCTCACCAAGCTGCTTGGCGATGGTCTTGTAGCCCATTCCAGCCTTGTGTAGGTCTACAATCTTGTCCCTGACATCCTTGGAGAGCTATTTGGTCTTGGCCATGGTGGAGAGTTTGGAATCTGATTGATTGATTGCTTCTGTGGACAGGTGTCTTTTATACAGGTAACAAGCTGAGATTAGGATCACTCCCTTTAAGAGTGTGCTCCTAATCTCAGCTCGTTACCTGTATAAAAGACACCTGGGAGCCAGAAATCTTTCTGATTGAGAGGGGGTCAAATACTTATTTCCCTCATTAAAATGCAAATCAATTTATAACATATTTGACATGTGTTTTTCTGGATTTATTTGTTGTTATTCTGTCTCTCACTGTTCAAATAAACCTACCATTAAAATTATAGACTGATCAGTTCTTTGTCAGTGGGCAAACGTACAAAATCAGCAGGGGATCAAATACTTTTTTCTCTCACTGTATATATATATATATATATATATATATATATATATATAGAGAGAGAGAGAGAGAGAGAGAGAGAGGAGAGAGAGAGAGAGAGAAGTCTCATCTTTGCACTAGTAATTGAAATGCTTTTCTGTTCAGAATAGTTGTACTCTATCATTGAAAATGCTGTTGTGAGCTCACATGCTATGCCCAGGCAGGACCTCAGCTGTGTTGTCATAGACATATGGGGCACATGACCACCAGGCCTGCAGGCGGAGGGTGGAACTAAGTCAATTACTGAGTAACACTACTTCCCTCTTCCCTCCCCCACCACCACATCACTCTACCACTGTCTGTAGCATGCAGCCCTCCCTGGAGAATTAACACTGCTGACAGCTAGAGCCTATCAGGGATATATGGAGAATTATATAGGACAATATACAATATAGTTTGATATATACAGTTGAAGTCGGAAGTTTACATACACCTTAGCCAAATACATTTCAACTCAGTTTTTCGCAATTACTGACATTTAATCCTAGTGAAAATTCCCTGTCTTAGGTCAGTTAGGATCACCACTTTATTTTAAGAATGTGAAATGTCAGAATAATAGTAGAGAGAATGATTTATTTCAGCTTTTATTTCTTACACCACATTCCCAGTGGGTCAGAAGTTTACATACACTCAATTAGTATTTGGTAGCATTGCCTTTAAATTGTTTAACTTGGGTCAAACGTTTCGGGTAGTCTTCCACAAGCTTCCCACAATAAGTTGGGTGAATTCTGGCCCATTCCTCCTGACAGAGCTGGTGTAACTGAGTCAGGTTTGTATGCCTCCTTGCTTGCACACAATTTTTCAGTTCTGCCCACACATTTTCTATAGGCTTGAGGTCAGGGCTTTGGGATGGCCACTCCAATACCTTGACTTTGTTGTCCTTAAGCCATTTTGCCACAACTTTGGAAGTATGCTTGGGGTCATTGTCCATTTGGAAGACCCATTTGCGACCAAGCTTTAACTTCCTAACTGATGTCTTGAGATGTTGCTTCAATATATCCACATAATTTTCCTTCCTCATGATGCCATCTATTTTGTAAAGTGCACCAGTCCCTCCTGCAGCAAAGGACCCCCACAGCATGATGCTGCTACCTCCATGCTTCACGTTTGGGATGGGGTTCTTCGGCTTGCAAGCAACCCCTCTTTTCCTCCAAACATAACGATGGTCATTACGGCCAAACAGTTATATTTTTGTTTCATCAGACCAGAGGACATTTCTCCAAAAAGCATGATCTTTGTCCCCATGTGCAGTTGCAAACCGTAGTCTGGCTTTTTTATGGCGGTTTTGGAGCAATGGCTTCTTCCTTGCTGAGCGGCCTTTCAGGTTATGTCGATATAGGACTCGTTTTACTGTGGATATAGATACTTTTGTACCTGTTTCCTCCAGCATCTTCACAAGGTCCTTTGCTGTTATTCTGGGATTGATTTGAACTTTTTGCACCAAAGTACGTTCATCCCTAGGAAAAGAACGCGTCTCCTTCCTGAGCGGTATGATGGCTGCGTGGTCCCATGGTGTTTATACTTGCGTACTACTGTTTGTACAGATGAACGTGGTATCTTCAGGCATTTGCAAATTGTTCCCAAAGATGAACCAGACTTGTGGAGGTCTACACTTTTTCTTCTGAGGTCTTGGCTCATTTCCTTTGTTTTTCACATGATGTCAAGCAAAGAGGCACTGAGTTTGAAGGTAGGCCTTGAAATACATCCACAGGTACACCTACAATTGACTCAAATGATGTCAATTAGCCTATCAGTAGCTTCTAAAGCCATGACATAATTTTCTGGAATTTTCCAAGCTGTTTAAAGGCACAGTCAACTTAGTGTTTGTAAACTTCTGACCCACTGGAATTGTGATACAGTGAATTATAAGTGAAATAATCTGTCTGTAAACAATTGTTGGACAAATTACTTGTGTCATGCACAAAGTAGATGTCCTAACCGACTTGCCAAAACTATAGTTTGTTAACAAGAAATGTGTGGAGTGGTTGAAAAACGAGTTTTAATGACTCCAACCTAAGTGTATGTAAACTTCCGACTTCAACTGTATAATTAGTACAATATTGCACTGGTCATGTTAATGTCTTCACGACACTTGTAGCTCAAGAGACATTGCCAAGGTACCTATTGGGATGGGATGATAATCTGCTAAGGGTCTTCTATTGTGCTATTTATCAATAGGAGTCATAATAACCTTTGGTGTATGAGGAAAAAAATGTATGCACTCACTAACTGTAAGTTGCTCTGGATAAGAGTGTCTGCTAAATTACTATAATGTGATTTGTTCTGCATTTAAAGACTCTTCTGGATTAGCATTATAATGTAATATAGCATTAAAATCAGTTATTTGTAGATGCTATTTTCCATATTACAAAAGCTTTTCATTTTCTAAATTACATATACTGTATATTGTGGGCAAGCTTAAGCAAAATATATATGCGGCTTTTGCATCATGTCTTGCTGAGTGTGATGATATTGACAAACTGTCGTCCAGGACGTTTAGCGGGATGCAAACAGAGAACCAAGCTGTACTGCTGCTGTATAAAATCTGACATTTATGTAAATAGGGTTCTCCATCTGCTGTACATCGCTCCCTGCCGTGTAACAGTGAACAGTGAACACACTCTGGACTCATTCTGTGTGTAAACAGGAGACTTAATGGTCCTCAAAGGGATTTCCTGGAATTGCTCTCAGAATAAAGATGGCAGCCAGAGACGTGTCTCTGTTCTTACTTTAGGGAATCCTAAAGTCCTGCTGCGCCATCTGAGATGTATTTGGCTTTATGTACGTTTAATGACAATAGACCATGGGCGAATGATTCACAGAGTAAATGTCAATTGTTGCTAATCACTTCTTACTGTACGATCGTATTCATCTCAGTAATACAGTTTGAGCGAGCGTGCCTCTCCTCTCCTCCTGCTTTCAACAGACATGAAAGGAGTTCTCTCATGTTTTAATGCATGGCCTATCCTAGCCCTCCCAGCCCAGTCCTCCCATCCCAGTCCTCCCATCCCAGCTCTCCCATCACAGCCCTCCCATCCCAGCCCTGTCACCATAGCAGGTCTGATCTCTACTGACAGCACAGGCAGAGGATTGGCAGCGGCCAAAGACAGGCCCTCCTCTGGAGAGCAGATCCTTTTGTGTGTGTGTGCCTCTCTCTCCCACAGGAACACAGAACAGAGCAGAACTGCTCCCGGCACACACACTCCTACTGATCCTGATCAACAGCAAGCCCCAATTAAGGGAGAGACAGTTCTGTGTTCTGCTGGGAGATTATAGTAAGGTGTAGCCTATACACTCCAATCACACACAATCTTACACTTTCTGTTCTGCTAAGATCTTCCAGAAAAGATGCATTGCTATCATTAAGAAAGACAGGCAAAGAATGGTCATAATGCTTGCCTGAATTAAGACATACTGATGTACTGTATTAGACTGATACAAGCATATCAATATGCAAAGATAATTTTAATTTGTTCAAAAGAACATGACACCTAGTGCACATGGTAGATTTTTTGCCACCAGCAGAAGGTAAGCAAAAATAATCATGACATAACATAGCCTACTTCTTCTACCTACGTAGCATTCAAAATATCCAAAAGGAATTTTCAGCAGATAGAAAAATGTTTGGTCAACTTTATTGAATAATTCACACATAAACCATTTTCCCCTTTAGCCAACACAGACCATCTTTAGTGAGAGCAGAGTCAGCAAATATCCTAATTGAAACTCATTATTAACCCTATATAATTGACCTGGCACCTGAAACACCTGCAAATTAATGTGCAGCCTCTAACACGATCATCATAGTAGTTACAAATGTGTTAAATATTTCACTTCACCTAACAGAATATGGAAAACAGAATATGCCACCGATCAGTAACCAGTCAGTCAGAGCCTAGGTGTGAAGTTTGGACTGTGTGTGTTTTTAAATCTTAAACATAAAGAACATGGAGACCGTGATGGCATGCAGTTATCATGCAGGTGACAGACCTGTCAACCACGTGTGTGTGTGTGTGTGTGTATGTGTGTGTGTGTGTGTGTGTGTGTGTGTGTGTGTGTGTGTGTGTGTGTGTGTGTGTGTGTGTGTGTGTGTGTGTATGTGTGTATGTGTGTGTGTGTGTGGGTGTGTGTCTGCGTGGCACCGTGCGTACTTGTCACCTTGTTGAGAAATAAGCAGGTCAGTGACCAGTTATTTTTTATTTCACCTTTATTTAACCAGGTAAACCAGTTGAGAACAAGTTCTCATTTACAACTGCGACCTGGCCAAGATAAAGCAAAGCAGTGCGATAAAAACAACAACACAGAGTTACATATGGGGTAAAACAAAACAAAGTAAAAAAAAAAATACAACAGAAATACATATATATACAGTGTGTGCAAATTTAGCAAGTTATGGAGGTAAGGCAATAAAATAGGCTATAGTGCAAAATAATTACAATTAGTATTGACACTGGAATGATAGATGTGCAAGAGATGATGTGCAAATAGAGATACTGGGGTACAAATGAGCAAAATAAATAACAATATAGGGATGAGGTAGTTGGGCGGGCTAATTTCAGATGGGCTGTGTACAGGTGCAGTGATCGGTAAGGTGCTCTGACAACTGATGCTTAAAGTTAGTGAGGGAGATAAGTGTCTCCAGCTTCAGAGATTTTTGCAATTTGTTCCAGTCATTGGCAGCAGAGAACTGGAAGGAATTGCGGCCAAAGGAGGTGTTGGCTTTGGGGATGACCAGTGAGATATACCCGCTGGAGCGCAGACTACGGGTGGGTGTTGCTATGGTGACCAATGAGCTAAAATAAGGCGGGGATTTGCCTAGCAGTGATTTATAGATGGCCTGGAGCCAGTGGGTTTGGCGACGAATATGTAGTGAGGACCAGCCAACAAGAGCGTACAGGTCACAGTGGTGGGTATTATATGGGGCTTTGGAGACAAAACGGATGGCACTGTGATAGACTACATCCAATTTGCTGAGTAGAGTGTTGGAGGCTATTTTGTAAATGACATCGCCGAAGTCAAGGATCGGTAGGATAGTCAGTTTTACGAGGGCATGTTTGGCAGGATGAGTGAAGGAGGCTTTGTTGCGAAATAGGAAACCGATTCTAGATTTAACTTTGGATTGGAGATTCTTAATGTGAGTCTGGAAGGAGAGTTTACAGTCTAACCAGACACCTAGATATTTGTAGTTGTCCACATACTCTAGGTCAGACCCGTCGAGTGTAGTGATTCTAGTCGGGTGGGCGGGTGCAAGCAGCGTTCGGTTGAAGAGCATGCATTTAGTTTTACTAGTGTTTAAGAGCAGTTGGAGGCTACTGAAGGAGTGTTGTATGGAATTGAAGCTCGTTTGGAGGTTTGTTAACACAGTGTCCAATGAAGGGCCAGATGTATACAAAATGGTGTCGTCTGCGTAGAGGTGGATCTGAGAGTCACCAGCAGCAAGAGCGACGTCATTGATATACACAGAGAAAAGAGTCGGCCCAAGAATTGAACCCTGTGGCACCCCCATAGAGACTGCCATAGGTCCAGACAACAGGCCCTCCGATTTGACACATTGAACTCTATCTGAGAAGTAGTTGGTGAACCAGGAGAGGCAGTCATTTGAGAAACCAAGGCTATTTAGTCTGCCAATAAGAATGCGGTGGTTGACAGAGTCGAAAGCCTTGGCCAGGTCAATGAAAACGGCTGCACAGTACTGTCTATTATCGATCGCGGTTATAATATCGTTTAGGACCTTGAGCGTGGCTGAAGTGCACCCATGACCAGCTCGGAAACCGGATTGCATAGCGGAGAAGGTACGGTGGGATTCGAAATGGTCGGTGATCTGTTTGTTGACTTGGCTTTCAAAAACTTTTGAAAGGCAGGGCAGGATGGATATGGGTCTGTAACAGTTTGGATCTAGAGTGTCACCCCCTTTGAAGAGGGGGATGACCGCGGCAGCTTTCCAATCTCTGGGGATCTCAGACGTTACGAAAGAGAGGTTGAACAGGCTAGTAATAGGGGTTGCGACAATTTCGGCGGCTAGTTTTAGAAAGAAAGGGTCCAGATTGTCTAGCCCAGATGATTTGTAGGGGCCCAGATTTTGCAGCTCTTTCAGAACATCAGCTGTCTGGATTTGTGTGAAGGAGAAGCGGGGGGGGCATGGGCAAGTTGCAGCGGAGGGTGCAGAGCTGGTGGCCGGGGTAGTGGTAGCCAGGTGGAAAGCATGGCCAGCCGTAGCAAAATGCTTGTTGAAATTCTCGATTATTGTAGATTTATCGGTGGTGATAGTGTTTCCTAGCCTCAGTGCAGTGGGCAGCTGGGAGGAAGTGCTCTTATTTTCCATGGACTTTACAGTGTCCCAAAACTTTTTGGAGTTAGTGCTACAGGATGCAAATTTCTGTTTGAAAAAGTTAGCCTTTGCTTTCCTAACTGCTTGTGTATATTGGTTCCTAACTTCCCTGAAAAGTTGCATATCGCGGGGGCTATTTGATGCTAATGCAGTACGCCACAGAATGTTTTTGTGCTGGTCAAGGGCAGTCAAGTCTGAGGAGAACCAGGGGCTATATCTGTTCTTAGTTCTGTATTTTTTGAATGGGGCATGTCTATTTAAGATTGAGAGGAAATTACTTTTAAAGAACAACCAGGCATCCTCTACTGACGGAATGAGATCTATATCCATCCAGGATACCTGGGCCAGGTCAATTAGGAAGGCCTGCTCGCTGAAGTGTTTTTGGGAGCGTTTGACAGTGATGAGGGGTGGTCGTTTGACCGCGGACCCGTTACGGACGCAGGCAATAAGGCAGTGATCGCTGAGATCCTGGTTGAAGACAGTGGAGGTGTATTTAGAGGGTAAGTTAGTCAGGATGATATCTATGAGGGTACCCATGTTTACGGATTTAGGGTTGTACCTGGTAGGTTCGTTGATAATTTGTGTGAGATTGAGGGCATCTAGTTTAGATTGTAGGATGGCCGGGGTGTTAAGCATATCCCAATTTAGGTCACCAAGCAGTACGAACTCTGAGGATAGATGGGGGGCAATCAATTCACATATGGTGTCCAGGGCACAGCTGGGGGCTGAGGGGGGTCTGTAGCAAGCGGCAACAGTGAGAGACTTATTTCTGGAAAGGTGGATTTTTAGAAGTAGAAGCTCAAACTGTTTGGGCACAGACCTGGATAGTATGATAGAGCTCTGCAGGCTATCTCTACAGTAGATTGCAACTCCACCCCCTTTGGCAGTTCTATCTAGACGGAAAATGTTATAGTTGGGGATGGAAATTTCAGAATTTTTGGTAGCCTTCCTAAGCCAGGATTCAGACACTGCTAGAACATCAGGGTTGGCGGAGTGTGCTAACGCAGTGAATAACTCAAACTTAGGAAGGAGGCTTCTGATATTTATGTGCAGAAAACCAAGACTTTTACGGTTACAGAAGTCAACAAATGATAGCTCCTGGGGAGTAGGAGTGATACTGGGGGCTGCAGGGCCTGGGTTAGCCTCTACATCACCAGAGGAACAGAGGAGGACTAGAATAAGGATACGACTAAAGGCTTTAAGAACTGGTCTTCTAGTGCGTTGGGTACATAGAATAAAGGGGGCAGTTCTCCGGGCGTTGTAGAAAAGATTCAGGGCATTATGTACAGAAAAGGATATGGAAGGATATGAGTACAGTTCAGGTAACCCTAAGCGTTGGGTAACAATGAAAGAGATAGCGTCATTGGAGGCACCGATTGAGCCGGTCTCGGCGTGTATAGGGGGTGGAACAAAGGAACTATATGAGGCAGTTTGAGAGGGACTAGGGGGGGGGGGGGGGGGGTTCTACAGTGAAATTGTATAATAAGAACTAACCCAAACAGCAAAAGGCAAGGCATAATTGACATGGGAGAGAGGCATAAAGCAGTCACAGGTGTTATTAGAGAGAGCTAAGACAACAACTGGAAATAGCGATAACGTTTGGGTTAAGACTAAACAGAATAAACAGGACAGGGTACCGTGTAAAGGAACAGTCCAGCAGGCATCAGCTGTGCAGCTGAGTGATCGTAAGGTCCAGTGAACAGCAATATGTGAGTCCGAGAGCAGTTCAAATTGGTGCTTCAGCACAGCTAGCAGGGAGCACAGTTGTAGTTTGCGTGTGCTAGCGGGCCGGGGCTGGCAGATGGATCTTCGTGGTCGTCGCAACTGGAAGCCTGATGAAACCACATCAGACTATTTCGTCGGCAAACCAGTCGTGTTGGATCGGCGGGGCTCAGTGTTAACACTAGGAGGTCCCGTCCGGTTGACAGAGAGGTAGATAGCCAGGAGATGGGCCTGAGGCTAGCTCAGGGCTAACTGGTGCTTGCTATAGGGCAATGGTAAATCAGCCACAACAGGTTGCAGCTAGCTAGCTGGTTGTGATGATCCGGCGCTAGGGTCTAGTGATTCCGGCAGAAAGTCCAATAAGCTCTGGGTCGATAGCACGCTGGGTCGATAGCACGCTGTACAGACTGGCCGATGAATTGTCCAGGCTAGAGCTAGAGCTGGCTGGTGGATAGTGTAGGCCACGGACAGTGGGGAAGACGCTAACGGTGACTAATAACAGGTAGCCATTTAGTTGCGGCTACACTAGTATCAGCTTACGGTTCTTGATGAAAGTTATAAAGAAATAATAGAATCCTTTCCACGTTGGGTGAGGCGGGTTGCAGGAAAGTATATTTAGTTAAAGAATGAAAAGTAACAATTAAGAGATATATACAAAATAGACAAAAAAAACAAGAAACGGGATATTTACACAGGACGATGAAATAAAGCGACCGCACTGCTACGCCATGAAGAACGTCACAGGTGAAAACTCTATACTACATTAACCTTTTAACCTTCAAGACTACATGTAGAACCTAATAGGAAATGACTATACACAAGAAAGCATCCATGATGAAAAAAAATACACTGCTAGGCTCTGATGGCACTGAGTCAGTGATGAGGACCTTCAGTTAAACCAGACCCTCTGTACTTAACTTTCACTCTCAATCAGCTGTGGTGCACTAAGAGAAGGTCACTGGCAACAGCAGCCATGTAATATAGTAGCTAGTAATATACTATATATAGTAGCTATGTAGGTACAGTATATCAATGTACCCAAGCAGAGAGATAATGCGAGGCGATTTAATCAAATTTAATCAAATGTAATCTCTCTCTCTCTCTCTCTCTCTCTCTCTCTCTCTCTCTCTCTCTCTCTCTCTCTCTCTCTCTCTCTCTCTCTCTCTCTCTCTCTCTCTCTCTCTCTCTCTCTCTCTCTCTCTCTCTCTCTCTCTCTCTCTCTCTCTCTCTCTCTCTCTCTCTCTCTCTCTCTCTCTCTCTCTCTCTCTCTCTCTGATATGATAGGATAGGATCTGTTTCTTCCCCAAACCTCACCACAAACAGGCATAAATAGATATCTGAGTGGGTATACCAAAGCAAGGTGTCATATTATACGCGTAGCACAATTATAGAATACATTCCACAGACAAAGAATTAAGTAAATAAATGACCTGCTTGTTGACTGGGTCCGTCCAATTTGGGCTCACATTTTGAAAGAGGGAGAGAATCTAGAAAAATAAAGATAGAAAAGAATAGTCAGTGAATGAATGCATTGCCTGGCTCTGCCAATCTCTCAACCTTGAGCCTGTGATTATTTCATGCAGATGAGAGGACAAGGAAGAGCTGCTTTGATCCCAGTATCTGGCTAGTCAAAGACATGAAACAGCATGAGACATGGGCTTGTCACAAATGGCACCCTATTCCCTATACAGCATGAGTGCGTTACACAGGGAATAGGGTGCCATTTGGGACACAGCCAGAATTGAACATGAAGCCACCAAATTACTTACAGCTGACAAATTTATACAGGAATTAATCATGATATAGAACCACTGAGTGGGAATCTGTATATCTTTCTACCGCCACCCGCCTGGAAAAAATGATATCTTTGAAGCAGAATGCTGGATAATTCACCTGGAGCCATTAAAGTTAAACACAGTCCGTCATCGTTTTCTCTGATTTTTACAGTAGCACATTACAGTGGGTTAAATGAGGCTTTCTCTTCATTCTGACTGACATTTCTACGTCTATGGCAGTGCTGTGGTGTTGTGGGCTGTTCGCAGTACAGCCCTGTTTTCTTTCTGGGTCATTTATCTATCAGTGGCATGGGACAGCTACAGCTAAGCTCTACTTTGCCTGCTTCTCAAAAGACAAACCAGCATATGCTGCTGCTAGGGATTAAATGGGCGGCGAACTGCAGTGGCTTGGGATTCGATGTTAACTGCATTGTGGATTCGATGTTAGGCTATATTAAGGTCACAATTAAAGCCAACACACCCTCTCTCGAAGACGTGACAGGTAATTCACATGATGATAATCCGACAGAAGCCCCCCCACCCACCCAAAAAACAACCTTGCCTTTCTTGAACTAATGCTTATTTATTATTAGCACTGACTTTGCTGATACCTACTTTGAGGAAAAATGTACTTACTATGACTGTGATAATGTGGTTGTCTCAACTAGCTATCTTAAGGTGAATGCACTAACTGTAAGTCACTCTGGATAAGAGCATCTGCTAATTGACTGAAATGTAAAAAATGTAATGTAAATATAGACTAGAGGGTCCTCTGCTGTGTAGTGAGACGAAGCCTTAGGTTTCCCACATTTTAGATCTGGCATTGTATCACTGGCATCCCCCTCTTGCCTATTCACCTAGGGACTTTATAACATGGAAATGGCTATGAGTTAGAGTCAATTAAATATGTCAAAGTATCTAGGGTATGGCATCTAAAAGCGGAGCAAAAAGATGTCTCTCATACAAACCAACTTGAATGGGATGAATGAGATAGACAATATTGTATTATGTGGATTTTAGTTTAGTTTGCTTGTTTTTATACAAATCTGAGCAGCGGCGAGTGATCTATTTAAACCAGGCGACCACTGGCAGAGTGCAGCACGAGGAGGAACTAAACATGTTAGTGTCTTCAAAGGGGCGAGGATGTTTTGCTCTGTGTGGAGTTCCTGTTTGACAGGCTGTGCACAGCTGTTCACTGGAGACAAGCACAGGGAGGGCACACAGCTGCAACCACACCACAGCAAACATCCCCTACCTCAGTCCCACTGTGGGCCATGCTGCTTTGATTCCCAAACTGAGCCCTGTGTGTGTGTGTGTGTGTGTGTGTGTGTGTGTGTGTGTGTGTGTGTGTGTGTGTGTGTGTGTGTGTGTGTGTGTGTGTGTGCCTTAACCTCATTATAAAGAGGAAAGCCGTTGTTCTCAAAACATAACAAAGGCGTTTAACAGTATATGATTTTTCATATGCCGTCCTGTATGAACGACGAGAAGGATCAAATGTGCGCGCGCGCGTGTGTGTCTAAGTTTATTATTACCATCAGAGAGAAGAAGGGTGTTAATACATAAGCTCAGAAACACATAAAACCCTGCTGCTCTGTTTGAAATAACAGCTAGTCTCTGAGAGGGAGACAGACAGGAAGGCAGGCCGGCAGACAGACACCTAGGAAGCCAGGGTTCTGAGATGAGATGCCCTGATTCCAGACGCCTCCTTAGTGCTGGGAAGGAGGGGGCTGCTGGGTGTGTGTGTCTGGTAGGGGGTGGGTGGCTGAGGTTGACTGATGGATAGGATGGATAGGAAATCCTCTCTTATCAGATGAGGGATTTCAAGGAGACACCCAGGCAGGCTCAGCCCACAGCCACTCTTCTTCTTCATGGCCCACAATACCTTCTTCTTTCCTTCCTTCCAGGTCCCCAGGCAACGTGGGTGGCAGGCTGAGGCTGCTCTGATTGATACCTCTATTTTCCTGGCTGAATTAAGCCATCCCTTAGGCTAGTTATCGACTTCACTCTGCATTCTCAATTCCTACTTATTGACATTGACGGTTATCTGTATGCAAATCGGGACTATTTAAATGGGAAATTGACGTTTTTAAAGGGATAGTTCACCCAAATTACAAAATGACATGTTGGTTTCCTTACCCTGTAAGCGATGACTTTAAGCTCTGCAAGCTTTAGACTTAGTGTTTGATTTTATTTTATTAGGATCTCTTTTAATCCTCATTTGGACTAATCTTCCAAGAGTCCTTAAACATTAAAATACAATTTACAATACAATCACATTTAACAATACAATCACATTGTTACAAACAACAGACATAATTCACTGCCATATATTGACCAGATAAATAATCTAACAGTCTGAAAAGATAGATTGGTTCCTTCATCTACCATAGTCATGCACAACCTTCCAAGTTTTGTATTAATTTATATATTGAAAGGTTTCTGGTTTGCTCAGATAAATTATTCAATTTCTTTATTACTTTGAATCTAAATGTTATTTTGCCTATTTCTCTTCTCTGGTGGGATAACACATACAGTGAGGGAAAAAAGTATTTGATCCCCTGCTGATTTTGTACGTTTGCCCACTGACAAAGAAATGATCAGTCTATAATTTTAATGGTAGGTTTATTTGAACAGTGAGAGACAGAATAACAACAAAAAAATCCAGAAAAACGCATGTCAAAAATGTTATAAATTGATTTGCATTTTAATGAGGGTAATAAGTATTTTACCCCCTCTCAATCAGAAAGATTTCTGGCTCCCAGGTGTCTTTTATACAGGTAACGAGCTGAGATTAGTAGCACACTCTTAAAGGGAGTGCTCCTAATCTCAGCTTGTTACCTGTATAAAAGACAACTGTCCACAGAAGCAATCAATCAATCAGATTCCAAACTCTCCACCATGGCCACGACCAAAGAGCTCTCCAAGGATGTCAGGGACAAGATTGTAGACCTACACAAGGCTGGAATGGGTTACAAGAAACCATCGCCAAGCAGCTTAATGAGAAGGTGACAACAGTTGGTGCGATTATTCGCAAATGGAAGAAACACAAAATAACTGTCAATCTCCCTCGGCCTGGGGCTCCATGCAAGATCTCACCTCGTGGAGTTCCAATGATCATGAGAACGGTGAGGAAAGCCCAGAACTACACAGGAGGATATTGTCAATGATCTAAAGGCAGCTGGGACCATATTCACCAAGAAAACAATTGGTAACACACTACGCCGTGAAGGACTGAAATCCTGCAGCGCCCGCAAGGTCCTCCTGCTCAAGAAAGCACATATACAGGCCCGTCTGAAGTTTGCCAATGAACATCTGAATGATTGAGAGGAGAACTGGGTGAAAGTGTTGTGGTCAGATGAGACCAAAATTGAGCTCTTTGGCATCAACTCAACTTGCCGTGTTTGGAGGAGGGGGACAGGACAACTTCACTGCATCAAAGGGACGATGGACGGGGCCATGTACTGTCAAATCTTGGGTGAGAACCTCCTTCCCTCAGCCAGGGCATTGAAAATGGGCCGTGGATGGGTATTCCAGCATTACAATGACCCAAAACACACGGCCAAGGCAAGAAAGGAGTGGCTCAAGAAGAAGCCCATTTAGGTCCTGGAGTGGCCTAGCCAGTCTCCAGACCTTAATCCCATAGAAAATCTGTGGGGGCGCTGAAGGTTCGAGTTGCCAAACGTCAGCCTCGAAACCTTAATGACTTGGACAAGATCTGCAAAGAGGAGTGGGACAAAATCCCTCCTGAGATGTGTGCAAACCTGGTGGCCAACTACAAGAAACGTCTGACCTCTGTGATTGCCAACAAGGGTTTTGCCACCAAGTACTAAGTAATGTTTTGCAGAGGGGTCAAATACTTATTTCCCTCATTGAAATGCAAATCAATTTATAACATTTTTTACATGCGTTTTCTGGATTTTTTTGTTGTTATTCTGTCTCTCACAGTTCAAATCAACCTACCATTAAAATTATAGACTGATCATTTCTTTGTCAGTGGGCAAACGTACAAAATCAGCAGGGGATCAAATACTTTTTTCCCTCACTGTAGATGGGGGACAACTATTCCTAGTAATGGCTGAATGTCTGTCTCTTACCAACTGAATACTGTTGTTAATGTGTTTGGCCGTTTTAAATGGTGTTCATTGTGAAATAAAATAAGCATATGTTTTTCAATTATCGTGTTGAATGATAACCACCCAAGAGCATTGTGCATGACTACAAGAGAAGAATCATATCTCCACCATAAAACAATCCTTGCTGCTTTGTTCTGTGCAATCTGCAGCCTCCTAATCTCACTTGGTGATGAATTTCCCCAGATCACAGGACAGTAGTTCACCTGACTCCCAATTCATGCTTGGGTTGTTTGCTTAATAATTTTTCACTGTAAATATTTTGCTGTCCTTCTGATCCTCCATACAGTTTTAATGATTGTCTTTAGATTTCTTCCACACAACTCACATAGGCCTACAGTTCATGATATATACTACAGAACTGTGCATAGATTGCTGCTTTGAGTGAGATGTGGCCTGATCTAGTTATGTGGGTCAATGAAAAGCATAGTATCTCTAACTAATCTATACTATAAATGCCATGACTCTCATAAAATACATTCAGCAAGCTTCTTTATAAACAGCTCTACAATAAATAAACAAATCCATAACAGTCTAGCAGAGGAGGGGGAAACCAAACCACCGAAAGTGAGTCTGGGCAAAACAGAACAGCTCCAGTCAAAAGCTCTTCTTTTTCCAATTATTAGGAGGATGGCATGATGGTGGCTGGGCTGAGGCTGTTTCATGGTGCAATGCCACTCTGTGCTGATTGCTTCTACTCCACTAGAAGCAACTGCCAATTCCTTTGCGATAGAATGCAAGAGGATTCTTTCTGACTGTAGAATATGATGATGGCCTACTCCACCCTGACCCTAACCTTTACTACTCTATAATTTGCAGAGGTTGTTTTTCTGTCCTACCTTTCGTACGCTCTCCCTCTCTCTCTCCCCCTCTCCCTCACTCATGATGTGAATTGATTCTGGAGCATCTGAGCCCTACTACATTACACCATTATTATGACACAGCTAAGAATACTTTAGTTGGTTAAAGTGTGTTCCTCAGCAGCAGCCAGCAGACATTTTATTACATAACACTTAGGTTTACACCTCGATAAGCATGATCACACTGGCTGATAACGCTGGATCACAGGCAGTACAACTATTTGGCTCACATTACAGGCCAGTCTAATTAGGCCTAGTAATAATCTCATGGCTTCTTTTTCATTCCTAAACGGACAAAGACATTTTGAATTTTCATGTCCAACAGTTGTTGGTAAATAGATGATAACTGTGACCTTTCTATGGCATAATATCACCACTAGAAAGCAAGTAATGTTTAAATGGAATGGGGACATAAGAAATTAGTAAAGGGGCTTTTCCAAAGAACCAATCAAATGAAAGTACTTGGTAAACCTCATGCTGCTCTGAGCTGGATAGACTAACAATCATGTACACAGAAAATATCCTGACTTATACCGTTGCCAATGTAACGGCCGTCCTCTCACAAGAACAACCCCACTGTGTAATATGGTAAATGGGCAAAGCAAGGCAGCTATGGCAAATGGCGCCTGACTATGATATTTGATACAGGACAAAAATAGAAGATACTTTGACATAGTAAACACTGGATCTTTGTTGGAACCATAGGTCTCATTAAACCACTGGTGGTATGATGGATGACTAGTATCTTATGACCTTGTAAATCAGAACTCAGTGGTGCCTGATTCAGCTACAGCGTACTCATTTGTAAGCATGGCATGATGCTGTGTCATAAAAGTAGATACACATTTTTTGTCTTGTTCTTAAAAAGCAAGAAAAATAAGTATATTTCAATTACACAATTAATTCAGTCTGCTATCCTTAAAAAGCCACTGAAAATGACCTCCTGATTTGGGTCATTGAAAACTAATGGGCAATGCCACAGTACGCTATGAATAGCCAGCGAGCAGCTCTGCATTACAACAGCTTACTGTACAGTGGGGGACAGGATGATCCCTGTAAGAGTCAACTAACATCAAACAAGCCAAAACAGCCTTATGCCTTCCCAAAGCACTGTATACTACACTCAGTGCCAATGTAATAACTACGTAAATGGTAAATACATAGTATTAATATACACTGAGTGTATAAAACATTCGGAACACCTCCCTAATATTGAGTTGCACCCACCCCCCACCCCACCCCTCCCTTTTGCCCTCAGAACAGCCTCAATTCGTCGGGGCATGGACTCTACAAGGTATTGAAAGCATTCCCACACGGATGCTGGCCTATGTTGACTACAACTCTTCCCACAGTTGTGTCAAATTGGCTGGACGTCCTTTGGGTGGTGGACCATTCTTGATACACATGGGAAACTGTTGAGCGTGAAAAACTCAGCAGCTTTGCAGTTCTTGACACTCAAACTGGTGCGCCTGGCACCTACTACCATAACCCGTTCAAAGGCGCTTCAATCTTTTGTCTTTCCCATTCACCCTCTGAATGGCACACATACCCAATCTATGTCTCAATTGTCTCAAGGCTTAAAAATCCTTCTTCAACCTGTCTCCTCCCCTTCATCTACACTGATTGAAGTGGATTTAACAAGTGACATCAATAAGGGATCATAGCTTTCACCTGGATTCACCTGGTCAGTCTATGTCAGTCTATAAGCAGGTGTTCCTAATGTTTTATACACTCAGTGTAAAGTGAATATAAGCTTACAGTGCAATAGTTTGAATTCCTTGGGACATAGACATAAAGCTTTGTGTGGGCTGAAATCATAGGCATGTTACTGAGCTGCTGTAATGAGTCTCATTGTCAAGTGGACTATAAGTTATGACAACCTCACTGATTAACTCAAAAGAGGATGACTCAGTATAAAATGTGGGATCTATACAATGTATGTGGGAATGACATAATAACGTCCATCTGTCTACCTCATCACAAAATAATGAAGAGGAATAATAGATGACTATGACTAGCACAACATCTCCATGACTATCACATCTCTATGACTACCACAACAACTCCATACAGAAATATGTCTCCATTAACTGAAAAGCATACTGTTTTGATAGTTGACTTCCCTAAATCATCGAGCTTTGACTTATGTTATGCATATCATCTTCCAACACAGACTGTCTAGTATATCATCGAGTTAGATACACTTAAAAGGGTGGATCCTAAAATTAGCCCAGTCTCTTCTTAAATGACATATAACAACTTCAGACAGGCTACCTAGTGTAGCCATAAGTGTCCAAAAAGGCACCCTATTCCTACCCTGGTCAAAAGTAGTGCACTATATAGGGAATAGGGTGCCATTTGGGACACAACCGAAGTCCTACTCAAGACTCCTCAGTGACTAACTAGGGCATCACAGTGGGTGCACCCAGAGCTCCCCAAACTAAAGAAATGTGTTTCAGTGCAACAAGAAAGAGCAACTTTGTGCCAAGATTTCAATGCTCAACAAGCCAGCAGCAATTAGGAAGCCTGCTGGAGAGGTTACAGAAAGTGGGATGGCCTCTTCTGTCCTTTCACTGTGGCTTCAGGATGAATGATGTTGTAGGATACTGACAGGCCAAACAACATATCCATGGTTGCATCCCAAATGGCACCCTATTATTGTGAATATATTCCCTATTCCCTATATAGTACCTCAAAGGCATAGTGCTCTGGTCAAAAGTAGTGCACTATATGGAATAGGATGCCTTTTGGGACTCAGCCAACACATTGCTCCTATCGTATGCTTGGACACAGTTATGGGTCATGTTGTTGCGCTGTGTTTCACTGGCCTCTCTTACACAGTCATGACAAGCTGTCCCAGTTTTAGCACCTACACAATATGTGTGAAATGTGAAAGTCTAAATGCATCACCATGCAAAACACTTACTAACTTGAACACTGCACTGCACAAAATGCTACCTATAATTACCCGATATAGCAAGCTAAGCTGAGTCCTTTCAGTTAACAATAATAGTAACAGGTGAAATGGGCTACTCAAACTTCAAAGCATCTAGACAGAGACCATTTACAGGCAAATGCTGTTCATGCACATCATTCAAGTTCATGTTGTTATTGTTAACTCCCAGGACATGGTCTATAGCAGCTATAGCAGAAAACACTGGCCACATACCAACCGTAGACTGCAACAATAGAATACAATCCATTATAGCATTCCAAGCTGTCTTAAAGAGACACTGAGAGAAAATATTTGTGGTAACTATGAGAGAAAGGAACATAGGCCGATTCATATATTTCTACCTTGTTAGAGATGACCATCAGCCTATAGTTCGAGGTCCCTTGACTCCATGAATGTTGGGACATTCCTTCGCCAAACACATTTCCTAACATTGTCTTTAGACAGCTCTTTCTCAACTTCCATTACCTCCAGACTCCAGTGACCTAAAAGCTCCAGTAAATACTATGTAACATGCATACACTAAAGAATAGAATAGAATGTATTATATAAATCACTAGGCTATATCACTCATCTTTCCAAAAGACTCAGACCCTTCTTCACTTCATCTTGACCCTGTCTGTCCCACTCAAACTTCTGTCTGTGTGTCATCAATGGAGATGGTGGGGAACATACTTCTTGACCAAGAGGCACCAGACCAGGTGCTACAAAACAGCTGAGTGCAAATGAACAGCTGCTCTGACTGTGGATCATCTGAGGTGGTCTCATCATGGTCCAAGGACATTCCCAATAATTACATTATTACCCCAATTAATGTGGGGGGAAATGATGGCAGTATGTTATGTGGAAGCACTTCTGTGATTTAATTGGTTTAGCCTACTAGGGTAAAAATAAAAACATTATGTTAGGTCATTAAATTGAATAGAGAGAAAAATAATTAGAATTTATACCAGAGATAAACTCAATAGTATTAGATATGTTAAAATAACACAATAATCTGAACATCTTGTAAGGATTAATCTTATAGGGATTCGTGTATTGCCCTGATGGACTAATGTGTATCTAAATAAACTAAACCGCAATAGAAAAAAGTGATAGTCTATTCTTGGTTATTCCATAACATATTGTATGAGAGTAAACAGGAAGATGTGATGTTTCCGTAGGCTACGTATGCCTGGCTTAAAACTCAATTATGTTCCAGATAGGTTGTGCAGCCTCTTCACCTGGGCGGCATCATAGGCTACAGTTTGTTTACATGATAGCCTATCACAATCAATAGGAAGTGGTTCTGACTAACAAGCAGCTCACTGCAAAAGGTTCGTTGGCCACGACGCAGTGTACAGAATAATTGAAAGATGTAGTCTACACACATCTCGGGGATAGAGATACATTGATTACATTTCATTTCTAGATAATAAACCATCCACGACACGTTTTTTTTTTTTACATTGAAGTGGGCGTAATTTACTATAATCTGAGGTTCGCTCTGTTATCATATTGGAATAAAAACAGAGAGGATGACAGGGAGCCTGTTTGGGAGAATAATAATCGTATCTCTCTAACGCATCCACCCACCAATGGCTCAATTTGTTGATCAGTTTACCATCTATAAGGTAACAATGTAGATGGCAATATCAATACAGTGGGCTACCGGAGGTGCTCGCCCCTCTTTCACTCACCCGATTTGAAAAACGCCGCTATGTCGGCCGCATCCTTAGCAGCCTCATCTATTCCCTCTCCAGAGTTCATGGCTGGAATACCGATATGGCAAAATAATGTCCAAAGAATTGACTTCCTCTAGATTTTCCGAGAAAATGGAAATGCAACACCATTGAAATGATATTCTACTGTAACACGCACGCAATCTGTTCTCTCTTCAATAGGCAAGAGACCTCCATCTTGGCGAGAATGAAAATTCTTATTACCGTTCGGCGGCGCTCCAGAGCCTGAGCACAGAGGCAGAGGGGGGAAGTCCGTTGATAAAGGGGAGGTCTTGTATGGGGTCTCTGGCACTGCTGGAGTATCCCTGATATTTTGAGGCATTGTGCGCCACAACTGGGATGAAAGGGCTGACTGCAATGTAGGTTGGGTACGGGAGCCAAAATATAAAGGCTACTTGGTCTAGCCTGGGTGGTAGTCTGTTTCTGCTCTCTTGCCAACTCCTTACGGAGTGTCAAACATGTTTTTCTGACAATGACAATAGAGTTGGCAAAAGCACCAACAGATCTGGGACTAGGCTACCCTTGGCCACCAGACATGATGGAATCCAGACATAGACCTATCCTAGGCTATGGTAGCCAACAGGAAAACATAGGTATGAGATAGGCTAGGAATAAAATGTTGTTATTTATCACAAAAGCATTTCCTTCACTGGGAATAATCACGACATTTTGACTATTTAGCCTATCTGATGATGACTGGACTGGTGTTATTATTTTCCATTGGAAATTGTATAGACCTAACTACAATACTGATTGATAGACGTCTGCTATAAAGCATCCAAACGGTTCATTTTGTGATCAAACACTGCCACCCACTGGTTAAAAAATGTATCCGGCACCTTTATACATTTGTCCTCTTCGTAGTGTTGGCAAACCGATTGGCCTATCTTGGGATACACACATTCTGTAGTTTACAAAGCCTCTAGTAAAATCAAGTAATGAAGAATAGTGTCCATTTGGAAATAAGTTGTATCAGCTCAGGGCCTACATTACAAAGTTTCATCGAGGCATCTTGAAAATGTATATAACTGTATCTTGTGATACACTCAACGGCTGCATCAACATATCAATTCATGGCCCCCTCTCCTCATATTCCACTCAATGTTGGCGTGCGGCTGGGAATAATCATTAATTACACAGGCGCATGTTTGATAGATATAGGCTTGTATAGGCCTGTATGCTCCATACTTGTGCATCCCACCTGTGTGACCCATTCCCTCTAGTGTAACGTTACAAATTAAATGGAATATACAAAGACAGAAAGACGACAGACAAACTGTAGACTAGCAGCCTACACAACACAACAACCACATAAGAAGGCCAAAAAGGCCTCCTACAACCGTATATTTATATAGTGATTAAAAATGAATAAATATCGGACATTTCTCAATGAGATAATGAGAAGTTGCTTTGTGGCTCCATGAGTGGATCGTGAAAAATCATGTGGATTTGTTGTGTTTCTAAGATAACTATTTCTATGGACATCATGGTGCAGCCTGCGGGGATATCGTTGTAGCTGACCCATCTGAAAAAAACCGTCCGTGCTATTCGGAATCCTTGGGACGTCAATACCCCATTGAAGTTGACATTGAAAAGGGTTAAGGTAAGGATTAAGGTTGGGGTCAGGTAAAGGTTATGGTTAAGGTTAAGATCAGGGTATGGACGTCCCAAGGATCCCAAATAGCACTGACCTTGAAAAAAAAAACAGGTCCTACGTAACCAAGGAAACAGCTAACACCATTTAATTGGTGGGAAAGTGTTATCTGACAACTGCAGCTTGAGCACCTCGAGCCAGCCCAGGACACCAAGGACCAAAATACAAGAATTCCAGGTGACATGGAAAACTCGCAACTGTTTCCAGAATTCTGATACTGTATTCACACTTCAAAGACATATTCGTGGTGGTGTGGAAACCACATGGCTCTCAGCTCGCGTTCTGCGAAGTCCAATTTGAGAAACAGGTCCCAACCCTCAGTCCCCGTGGAGTCAATAAAGGAAATGCAGGTTTGGTGATTGTATTATCAGCTATTTCGCTTGTGTAGATGTGATTGTAATGTATATTAGTTGTACTGGATATCTTTGTTTTTGTCTGGAGGAGGTGGCAAAGTAGCCTTTAGTTTGCAACGTGTTGTGGTCCTGTTACTTTATTCCTGCTCATAAAATGATAGCATTTTCTGGTAATGAAGAGCATGCATATATAGACTCAAGAGCTCACAATAATTGAAACATATTTAAGCATGGCTAATGGCTGTATCCAGGTCGTGCGTAAGAACAGCCCTTAGCCGTTGTATAATGGCCATATACCACACCTCCTCGGGCCTTATTGCTATTAGAAACTGGTTACCAACATAATTAGAACAGTACAAATATTTTTTGGGGGCATACCTGTGGTATATGGTCTGATATACCACTGCTTTCAGCCAATCAGCATTCAGGACTCAAACGTTATAATTTGCAATATAGCCTCCTAGGCTAGGTCTAATAAAAAACGGTCTGTAAGTTAATATAATGGCTTTAATTGTGATGGCTACTTCTGCCTGGTGTTGGCTTTTTAATTAAAACAAATATATCAGAGAATGACTAGACTTTCATCCCAAGAGAAGCAAGCCAGCAATCCTTAACCAGCCTTTCCTCACATTCCTCACCGCCTGTAGTGGGCAGCATATCCACAAAGTTGATCTAAGCTCTGGCTGTATGCCTACTGATTTCTGCGCCCCGCTTAAATGTAATTAACATAATACAAAATCCTCATCAAACTCCATCTGTTTAAACTAGACATATCTGCATGGGCTGCATCTCAATCCACCGCATCCACCAATGTTGGTCTTCTGCATCTGCAGTGGAAGGGGACTGAGCTACAGCAGTGTTTGTCAGACCAGGAGACATCCCGATCGGTCTTCTCCCGAAAACGTCTGTAGCATCCGAACGGTTTGGCCTACCCCTTTATGGAAAAATGAGACTCTCACGAACACAACGGTGTTCTCCGTTTTGCTCTACGACCATAGCCGTGGGAAGTAGGGTTGCTGAGGGTGCTGCAGCCCCCGCTGAAAAATCAGAACAAAAAATAGATGTACAGTACCAGTCAAAAGCTTGGACACATTCCAGGGTTTTTCTTTCCAGGGTTTTTCTTTATTTTAACTATTTTCTACAGTGCAGAATAATAGTGAAGACATCAAAACTAACACAAATGGAATCATGTAGTAACCAAAAAAGTTTTAAACAAATCAAAATATATTTTATATTTGAGATTCTTCAAAGTAGCAACCCTTTGCCTTGATGACAGCTTTGCACACTCTTGGCATTCTCTCAATCAGCTACATGAGGTAGTCAACTGGAATGAATTTTAATTAACAGGTGAGCCTTGTTAAAAGTTTAATTTGTGGAATTTCTTTCCTTCTTAATGTGTTTGAGCCAATCAGTTGTGTTGTGACAAGGTAGGGGTGGTATACAGAAGATAGCCCTATTTGGTAAAAGACCAAGTCCATATTATGGCAACAACAGCTCAAATAAGCAAAGAGAAACGACAGTCCATCATTACTTTAAGACATGAAGGTCAGTCAGTCCGGAACATTTCAAGAACTTTGAACGTTTCTTCAAGTGCAGTCGCAAAAACCATCAAGCGCTATGATGAAACTGGCTCTCATGAGGACTGCCACAGGAAAGGAAGACCCAGAGTTACCTCTGCTGCAGAGGATAAGTTCATTAGAGTTAACTGCACCTCAAATTGCAACCCAAATAAATGCTTCACAGAGTTCAAGTAACAGACACATCTCAACATCAACTGTTCAGAGGAGACTGTGTGAATCAGGCCTTCATGGTCGAATTGCTGCAAAGAAACCACTACTAAAGGACACCAATAAGAATAAGCGATTTGCGTGGGCCAAGAAACACGAGCAATGCATATTAGACTGGTGGAAATCTGTCCTTTGGTCTAATGAGTCCAAATTTGAGATGTTTGGTTCCAACCACCGTGTCTTTGTGAGACGCAGAGTAGGTGAACGGATGATCTCTGCATGTGTGGTTTCCACCGTGAAGCATGGAGGAGGAGGTGTGATGGTGATTTGCTGATGACACGGTCTGTGATGTATTTAGAATTGAAGGCACACTTAACTAGCATGGCTACCACAGCATTCTGCAGCGATACACCATCCCATCTGGTTTGCCCTTAGTGGGACGATAATTTGTTTTTCAACAGGACAATGACCCAAAACACACCTCCAGGCTGTGTAAGGGCTATTTGACCAAGAAGGAGAGTGATGGAGAACTGCATCAGATGACCTGGCCTCCACAATCACCCGACCTCAATCCAATTGAGATGGTTTGGAATGAGTTGGACCGCAGAGTGAAGGAAAAGCAGCCAAAAAGTGCTCAGCATATGTGGGAGCTCCTTCAAGACTGTTGGAAGAGCATTCCTCATGAAGCTGGTTGCGAGAATGCCAAGAGTATGCAACGCTGTCATCAAGGCAAAGGGTGGCTACTTTAAAGATTCAAAAAATTTGTTTAACACTTTTTTGGTTACTACATGATTCCATATGTGTTATTTCATAGTTTTGATGTCTTCACTAGAAATACCTTATTTACATAAGTATTCAGACCCTTTGCTATGAGACTTGAAATTGAGCTTGTGTGCATCCTGTTTCCATTGATCATCTTTGAGATGTTTCTACAACTTGATTGGAGTCCACCTGTGGTAAATTCAATTGATTGGACATGATTTGGAAAGGGACACACCTGTCTATATAAGGTCCCATAGTTGACAGTGCATGTCAGAGAAAAAAACAAGCAATGAGGTTGAAGGAATTGTCCGTAGAGCTCCGAGACAGCATTGTGTCTAGGCACAAATCTGGGGAAGGGTGCTAAAACATTTCTACAGCATTGAAGGTCCCCAGAAACACATTGGCCTCCATCATTCTAAAATGGAAGAAGTTTGGAACCACCAAGACTCTTCCTATGGCTGGCTGCCCGTCCAAACTGAGCAATCGGGGGAGAAGGGCCTTGGTCAGGGAGGTGACCAAGAACCCGATGGTCACTCTGACAAAGCTCCAGAGTTCCTCTGTGGAGATGGGAGAACCTTCCAGAAGGACAACCATCTCTGCAGCACTCCACGATCCAGCCTTTATGGTATTGTGGCCAGACGGAAGCCACTCCTCAGTAAAAGGCACATGACAGCCCGCTTGGAGTTTGCCAAAAGGCACCGAAAGGACTCTCAGACAATGAGAAACAAGATTCTCTGGTCGGATGAAACCAAGATTAAACTCTTTGGCCTGAATGCCAAGCATCACGTCTGGAGGAAACATTGTACCATCCCTAGGGTGAAGCATGGTGGTGGCAGCATCATGCGGTGGGGGTGTTTTTCAGCGGCAGGGACTGGTAGTCTAGTCAGGATCGAAGGAAAGCTGAACAGAGCAAAGTACAGAAAGATCCTTGATGAAAACCTGCACCAGAGCATTCAGAACCTCAGACTGGGGCGACGGTTCACCTTCCAACAGGACAACAACTCTAAGCACACAGCCAAGACAACGCAGGAGTGGCTTCAGGACAAGTCTCTGAATGTTCTTGAGTGGTCCAGCCAGAGCACGGACTTGAACCCGATCGAACATCTCTGGAGAGACCTGAAAATAGCTGTGCAGCGACGCTCCCCATCCAACCTGACAGAGCTTGAGAGGAGGTGTGCCAAGCTTGTAGCGTCATACCCAAGAAGAATCGAGGTTGTAATCGCTGCCAAAGGTGCTTCAACAAAGTACTGAGTAAAGGGTCTGAATACTTATGTAAATGTGATATTTCAGTTTTTTTTTGCTAAAATTTCTAAAAACCTGTTTTCGCTTTGTCATTATGGGGTATTTTGTGTAGATTGATGAGGAATTTGTATTGATTCCATATGTGTTATTTCATAGTTTTGATGTCTTCACTATTATTCTACAATGCAGAAAATAGTAAAAATAAAGAAAAACCCTTGAATGAGTAGGTGTTCTAAAACTTTTGACAGGTAGTATATATATATATTTTTTTAAAAATTATTCACAAAGTAGTGCACTGGGCCTTTAATAGTCCTGTATTAGCGGACCGATATAGCCGTCTGCAGCGTGGGGGAAAAAACCTCCCCCCCACAAGACTCGTCTGAAGGTAGCCTGGTACCAGTTAATATTTTTTATGGAAGTATGTATTGAGCATACAAAACATTAAGAACACCTGCTCTTTCGATGACATAGACTGACCAGGTGAATCCAGGTGAAAGCAATGATCCCTTATTGATGTCACTTGGTAAATCCACTTCAATCAGTGTAGATGAAGGGGAGGAGACAGGTTAAAGAAGGATTTTTAAGCCTTGAGACAATTGAGATATGGATTGTGTGTCTGCCATTCAGATGGTGAATGGGCAAAACAAAATATTTAATTGCCTTTGAATTTTTTTTATTTATTTTTATTTATTTCACCTTTATTTAACCAGGTAAACCAGTTGAGAACAAGTTCTCATTTACAACTGCGACCTGGCCAAGATAAAGCAAAGCAGTGCGATAAAAACAACAACACAGAGTTACATATGGGGTAAAACAAAACAAAGTCAAAAATACAACAGAAATACATATATATACAGTGTGTGCAAATGTAGCAAGTTATGGAGGTAAGGCAATAAATAGGCTATAGTGCAAAATAATTACAATTAGTATTAACACTGGGATGATAGATGTGCAAGAGATGATGTGCAAATAGAGATACTGGGGTACAAATGAGCAAAATAAATAACAATATAGGGATGAGGTAGTTGGGCGGGCTAATTTCAGATGGGCTGTGTACAGGTGCAGTGATCGGTAAGGTGCTCTGACAACTGATGCTTAAAGTTAGTGAGGGAGATAAGTGTCTCCAGCTTCAGAGATTTTTGCAATTTGTTCCAATCATTGGCAGCAGAGAACTGGAAGGAATTGCGGCCAAAGGAGGTGTTGGCTTTGGGGATGACCAGTGAGATATACCTGCTGGAGCGCAGTGATTTATAGATGGCCTGGAGCCAGTGGGTTTGGCGACGAATATGTAGTGAGGACCAGCCAACAAGAGCGTACAGGTCACAGTGGTGGGTATTATATGGGGCTTTGGAGACAAAACGGATGGCACTGTGATAGACTACATCCAATTTGCTGAGTAGAGTGTTGGAGGCTATTTTGTAAATGACATCGCCAAAGTCAAGGATCGGTAGGATAGTCAGTTTTACGAGGGCATGTTTGGCAGCATGAGTGAAGGAGGCTTTGTTGCGAAATAGGAAACCGATTCTAGATTTAACTTTGGATTGGAGATTCTTAATGTGAGTCTGGAAGGAGAGTTTACAGTCTAACCAGACACCTAGATATTTGTAGTTGTCCACATACTCTAGGTCAGACCCGTCGAGAGTAGTGATTCTAGTCGGGTGGGCGGGTGCAAGCAGCGTTCGGTTGAAGAGCATGCATTTAGTTTTACTAGTGTTTAAGAGCAGTTGGAGGCTACTGAAGGAGTGTTGTATGGCATTGAAGCTCGTTTGGAGGTTTGTTAACACAGTGTCCAATGAAGGGCCAGATGTATATAAAATGGTGTCGTCTGCGTAGAGGTGGATCTGAGAGTCACCAGCAGCAAGAGCGACGTCATTGATATACACAGAGAAAAGAGTCGGCCCAAGAATTGAACCCTGTGGCACCCCCATAGAGACTGCCATAGGTCCAGACAACAGGCCCTCCGATTTGACACATTGAACTCTATCTGAGAAGTAGTTGGTGAACCAGGCGAGGCAGTCATTTGAGAAACCAAGGCTATTTAGTCTGCCAATAAGAATGCGGTGGTTGACAGAGTCGAAAGCCTTGGCCAGGTCAATGAAAACGGCTGCACAGTACTGTCTATTATCGATCGCGGTTATAATATCGTTTAGGACCTTGAGCATGGCTGAAGTGCACCCATGACCAGCTCGGAAACCGGATTGCATAGCGGAGAAGGTACGGTGGGATTCGAAATGGTCGGTGATCTGTTTGTTGACTAGGCTTTCAAAAACTTTTGAAAGGCAGGGCAGGATGGATATGGGTCTGTAACAGTTTGGATCTAGAGTGTCACCCCCTTTGAAGAGGGGGATGACAGCGGCAGCTTTCCAATCTCTGGGGATCTCAGACGTTACGAAAGAGAGGTTGAACAGGCTAGTAATAGGGGTTGCGACAATTTCGGCGGCTAGTTTTAGAAAGAAAGGGTTTAGATTGTCTAGCCCAGATGATTTGTAGGGGTCCAGATTTTGCAGCTCTTTCAGAACATCAGCTGTCTGGATTTGTGTGAAGGAGAAGCGGGGGGGGCATGGGCAAGTTGCAGCGGAGGGTGCAGAGCTGGTGGCCGGGGTAGTGGTAGCCAGGTGGAAAGCATGGCCAGCCGTAGCAAAATGCTTGTTGAAATTCTCGATTATTGTAGATTTATCGGTGGTGATAGTGTTTCCTAGCCTCAGTGCAGTGGGCAGCTGGGAGGAAGTGCTCTTATTTTCCATGGACTTGGGGTATGGTAGTAAGTATGAATGGGGTATGAATGGGGTATGGTAGTAAGTGCAAGGCGCACCAGTTTGTGTCAAGAACTGCAACGCTGCTGGGTTTTTCACGCTCAACAGTTTCCTGTGTGTATCAAGAATGGTCCACCACCCAAAGGACATCCAGTGAACTTGACACAACTGTGGGAAGCATTGAGTAAACATGGGCCAGCATCCCTGTGGAACGCTTTCGACAACTTGTAGAGTCCATGCCCCGACGAATTGAGGCTGTTCTGAGGGCAAAACGGAGAGTGTTTTTTCATGTATGAATCTGTTATTCAATGTGTTTCTATAGGCTAATGTTAGTAAGGCCAAATTCAGTGTTTCATAAAATATTTGTAAAATACTTTTGGGGGTTACCTAAAGGGGTCCTAAAATTCCAACAGTGATGCTTTGGTGATGTTATGGGGACAATATGATGATGTTATAGGAAAATTAGGGGGATGTTAAGGTGATGTTATAGGAGCATTGTAGGGACATTATGGTGATGTTCTGGTAACATTTGGGGACGTTCTAGTCAATCAATCAATCAATCAATTTTATTTTATATAGCCCTTCGTACATCAGCTAATATCTCGAAGTGCTGTACAGAAACCCAGCCTAAAACCCCAAACAGCTAGTAATGCAGGTGTAGAAGCACGGTGGCTAGGAAAAACTCCCTAGAAAGGCCAAAACCTAGGAAGAAACCTAGAGAGGAACCAGGCTATGAGGGGTGGCCAGTCCTCTTCTGGCTGTGCCGGGTGGAGATTATAACAGAACCATGCCAAGATGTTCAAAAATGTTCATAAGTGACAAGCATGGTCAAATAATAATCAGGAATAAATCTCAGTTGGCTTTTCATAGCCGATCATTAAGAGTTGAAAACAGCAGGTCTGGGACAGGTAGGGGTTCCATAACCGCAGGCAGAACAGTTGAAACTGGAATAGCAGCAAGGCCAGGCGGACTGGGGACAGCAAGGAGTCACCACGGCC
Organism: Coregonus lavaretus; assembly: GCF_964263955.1. Lineage (NCBI taxonomy): Eukaryota > Metazoa > Chordata > Actinopteri > Salmoniformes > Salmonidae > Coregonus > Coregonus lavaretus. Next base: position 18,575,375 of record NC_140000.1, on the reverse strand, counting down.
GGTAGTCCCGACGTATGGTCCTAGGGCTCAGGTCTCTCAGTTGGCTTTTCATAGCCGATCATTAAGAGTTGAAAACAGCAGGTCTGGGACAGGTAGGGGTTTCGTAACCGCAGGCAGAACAGTTGAAACTGGAATAGCAGCAAGGCCAGGCGGACTGGGGACAGCAAGGTGTCAGCATGTCCGGTAGTCCTGACGTATGGTCCTAGGGCTCAGGTTCTCAGAGAGAAAGAGAGAACGAGAGAATTAGAGAGAGCATACTTAAATTCACACAGGACACTGGATAAGACAGGAGAAGTACTCCAGGTATAACCAACTAACCCCAGCCCCCCGACACATAAACTACTGCAGCATAAATACTGGAGGCTGAGACAGGAGCGGTCCGGAGACACTGTGGCCCCATCCGAAGAAACCCCCGGACAGGGCCAAACAGGAAGGATATAACCCCACCCACTCTGCCAAAGCACAGCCCCCGCACCACTAGAGGGATATCCTCAACCACCAACTTACAATCCTGAGACAAGGCCGAGTATAGCCCACAGAGGTCTCCACCACAGCACAAACCAAGGGGGGGCGCCAACCCAGACAGGAAGATCACGTCAGTAACTCAACCCACTCAAGTGACGCACCCCTCCTAGGGACGGCATGAAAGAGCACCAGCAAGCCAGTGACTCAGCCCCTGTAACAGGGTTAGAGGCAGAGAACCCCAGTGGAGAGAGGGGAACCGGCCTGGCAGAGACAGCAAGGGCTGTTCGTTGCTCCAGAGCCTTTCCGTTCACCTTCACACTCCTGGGCCAGGCTACACTCAATCATATGACCTACTGAAGAGATAAGTCTTCAGTAAAGACTTAAAGGTTGAGACCGAGTCTGCGTCTCTCACATGGGTAGGCAGACTGTTCCATAAAAATGGAGATCTATAGGAGAAAGCCCTGCCTCCCGCTGTTTGCTTAGAAATTCTAGGGACAATTAGGAGGCCTGCGTCTTGTGACCGTAGCGTACGTATTGGTATGTACGGCAGGACCAACTCGGAAAGATAGGTAGGAGCAAGCCCATGTAACGCTTTATAGGTTAACAGTAAAACCTTGAAATCAGCCCTTGCCTTAACAGGAAGCCAGTGTAGGGAAGCTAGCACTGGAGTAATATGATCAAATTTCTTGGTTCTAGTCAGGATTCTAGCAGCCGTATTTAGCACTAACTGAAGTTTATTTAGTGCTTTATCCGGGTAGCCGGAAAGTAGAGCATTGCAGTAGTCTAACCTAGAAGTAACAAATGCATGGATTAATTTTTCTGCATCATTTTTGGACAGAAAATTTCTGATTTTTGCAATGTTACGTAGATGGAAAAAAGCTGTCCTTGAAACAGTCTTGATATGTTCGTCAAAAGAGAGATCAGGGTCAAGAGTAACGCCGAGGTCCTTCACAGTTTTATTTGAGACGACTTTACAACCATCAAGATGAATTGTCAGATTTAACAGAAGATCTCTTTGTTTCTTGGGACCTAGAACAAGCATCTCTGTTTTGTCCGAGTTTAAAAGTAGAAAGTTTTCAGCCATCCACTTCCTTATGTCTGAAACACAGGCTTCTAGCGAGGGCAATTTTGGGGCTTCACCATGTTTCATTGAAATGTACAGCTGTGTGTCATCCGCATAGCAGTGAAAGTTAACATTATGTTTTCGAATAACATCCCCAAGAGGTAAAATATATAGTGAAAACAATAGTGGTCCTAAAACGGAACCTTGAAGAACACCGAAATGTACAGTTGATTTGTCGGAGGACAGACCATTCACAGAGACAAACTGATATCTTTCCGACAGGTAAGATCTAAACCAGGCCAGAACTTGTCCGTGTAGACCAATTTGGGTTTCCAGTCTCTCCAAAAGAATGTGGTGATCGATGGTGTCAAAGGCAGCACTAAGGTCTAGTAGCACGAGGACAGATGCAGAGCCTCGGTCTGACGCCATTAAAAGGTCATTTACCACCTTCACAAGTGCAGTCTCAGTGCTATGATGGGGTCTAAAACCAGACTGAAGCATTTCGTATACATTGTTTGTCTTCAGAAAGGCAGTGAGTTGCTGCGCAACAGCTTTTTCTAAAATTTTTGAGAGGAATGGAAGATTCGATATAGGCCGATAGTTTTTTATATTTTCCGGGTCAAGGTTTGGCTTTTTCAAGAGAGGCTTTATCACTGCCACTTTTAGTGAGTTTGGTACACATCCGGTGGATAGAGAGCTGTTTATTATGTTCAACATAGGAGGGCCAAGCACAGGAAGCAGCTCCTTCAGCAGTTTAGTAGGAATAGGATCCAGTATGCAGCTTGAAGGTTTAGAGGCCATGATTATTTTCATCATTGTGTCAAGAGATATAGTACTAAAACACTTAAGTGTCTCTCCCGATCCCAGGCCCTCGCAGAGCTGTGCAGATCCAGGACAGCTAAGCCCTGGAGGAATACGCAGATTCAAAGAGGAGTCCGTAATTTGCTTTCTAATGGTCATGATCTTTTCCTCAAAGAAGTTCATGAATTTATTACTGCTGAAGTGAAAGCCATCCTCTCTTGGGGAATGCTGCTTTTTAGTTAGCTTTGCAACAGTATCAAAAAGAAATTTTGGATTGTTCTTATTTTCCTCGATTAAGTTGGAAAAGTAGGATGATCGAGCAGCAGTGAGGGCTCTTCGGTACTGCACGGTACTGTCTTTCCAAGCTAGTCGGAAGACTTCCAGTTTGGTGTGGTGCCATTTCCGTTCCAATTTCCTGGAAGCTTGCTTCAAAGCTCGGGTATTTTCTGTATACCAGGGAGCTAGTTTCTTATGACAAATGTTTTTCGTTTTTAGGGGTGCAACTGCATCTAGGGTATTGCGCAAGGTTAAATTGAGTTCCTCAGTTAAGTGGTTAACTGATTATTGTCCTCTGACGTCCTTGGGTAGGCAGAAGGAGTCTGGAAGGGCATCAAGGAATTTTTGTGTTGTCTGAGAATTTATAGCACGACTTTTGATGCTCCTTGGTTGGGGTCTGAGCAGATTATTTGTTGCGATTGCAAACGTAATAAAATGGTGGTCCGATAGTCCAGGATTTTGTGGAAAAACATTAAGATCTACAACATTTATTCCATGGGACAAAACTAGGTCCAGAGTATGACTGTGGCAGTGAGTAGGTCCAGAGACATGTTGGACAAAACCCACTGAGTCGATGATGGCTCCGAAAGACTTTTGGAGTGGGTCTGTGGACTTCTCCATGTGAATATTAAAATCACCAAAAATTAGAATATGATCTGCTATGACTACAAGGTCTGATAGGAATTCAGGAAACTCAGAGAGGAACGCTGTATATGGCCCAGGAGGCCTGTAAACAGTAGCTATAAAAAGTGATTGAGTAGGCTGCATAGATTTCATGACTAGAAGCTCAAAAGACGAAAACGCCATTTTTTTTTTTGTAAATTGAAATTTGCTATCGTAAATGTTAGCAACACCTCCGCCTTTGCGGGATGCACGGGGAATATGGTCACTAGTGTAACCAGGAGGTGAGGCCTCATTTAACACAGCAAATTCATCAGGCTTAAGCCATGTTTCAGTCAGGCCAATCACATCAAGATTATGATCAGTGATTAGTTCATTGACTATGACTGCCTTTGAAGTGAGGGATCTAACATTAAGTAACCCTATTTTGAGATGTGAGGTATCACGATCTCTTTCAATAATGGCAGGAATGGAGGAGGTCTTTATCCTAATAAGATTGCTAGGGCGAACACCGCCATGTTTAGTTTTGCCCAACCTAGGTCGAGGCACAGACACAGTCTCAATGGGTATGGCTGAGCTGACTACACTGACTGTGCTATTGGCAGACTCCACTAAGCTGGCAGGTTGGCTAACAGCCTGCTGCCTGGCCTGCACCCTATTTCACTGTGGGGCTAGAGGATTTAGAGCCCTATCTATGTTGGTAGATAAGATGAGAGCACCCCTCCAGCTAGGATGGAGTCCGTCACTCCTCAGCAGGTCAGGCTTGGTCCTGTTTGTGGGTGAGTCCCAGAAAGAGGGCCAATTATCTACAAATTCTATCTTTTGGGAGGGGCAGAAAACAGTTTTCAACCAGCGATTGAGTGCTGAGACTCTGCTGTAGAGCTCGTCACTCCCCCTAACTGGGGGAGACAATTACTCGATGCCGACACATCTTTCTAGCTGATTTACACGCTGAAGCTATGTTGCACTTGGTGACCTCTGACTGTTTCATCCTAACATCGTTGGTGCCGACGTGGATAACAATATCTCTATACTCTCTACACTCGCCAGTTTTAGCTTTAGCCAGCACCATCTTTAGATTAGCCTTAACGTCGGTAGCCCTGCCCCCTGGTAAACAGTGTATGATCGCTGGGTGATTCGTTTTAAGTCTAATACTGCGGGTAATGGAGTCGCCAATGACTAGGGTTTTCAATTTGTCAGAGCTAATGGTGGGAGCCTTCGGCGTCTCAGACCCCGTAACGGGAGGAGTAGAGACAAGAGAAGACTCAGACTCAGACTCCGACTCGCTACATAATGGGGAAAACCGGTTGAAAGTTTCTGTCGGCTGAATGAGCGACACCGGTTGAGCATTCCAACAGTATTTCCCTCCAGAAGCCATGAGAAAGTTGTCCGGCTGCGGGGACTGTGCGGGGGGATTTATACTAACGTTACTATCTGTACTTACTGGTGGCACAGACGCTGTTTCTTCCTTTCCTACACTGAAATTACCCTTGCCTAACGATTGCGTCTGAAGCTGGGCTTGTAGCACAGCTATTCTCGCCGTAAGGCGATCGTTCTCCTGTATATTATGAGTACAGCGACTGCAATTAGAAGACATCATGTTAATGTTACTACTTAGCTTCGGCTGTTGAAGATGTTGACGAACCATGTCCAGATAAAGCGTCCGGAGTGAAAAAGTTGAATGAGGGAAAAAAGTTGCGATGGAAAAAAGGAAAATAAAGTAAAGTTGGCAGCAAAAACGCACAGGAAAATGACTCTTCAGTGCATGCACCGGGTCTTTTCCTACGCCCAGGGTTCCCCGACGCAAGAGCTTGGCTGCAATCAGGCAGGTTGAGTAGGCTTGGAACATGCACGACTGGCTCAGACAGCTCACTAGAGTTGGTGCTACCGGGCTGCTCAGCAGAAACCGATTAAGTAATTGTAGACACTCAGATTTTTCTGGTTTCTTTGACTGAAAACAATTGAGTGCTATGATGTGCAGTACTACTGCACCTGAAGATGTTTACTAACTACAGCTAGTGCTAGTTACATGGCTACGCTAGTTACATGGCATGGAAGTCCATTTGAGGATCCAATACCTAAATAAAGTCTCTAGTGATGTTATGGGGACATTATGATGATGTTATGTGGAAATGATGGTGATGTTATGGGGCTATTATGGGGATGTTATGGGGACATTTTGTGGATGTTATGGTGATGTTATGGGGGCCTTCTCTTAGATCCCTCTCTGAGCTCTCACCAGATCATACATCATTCTGTGGGGACTCCAATTACCCAGTTTCTCCAAATGAGATGGCTCACTTTAGAAATCAGTCATGGCTTAGTGAAATATTCATTATCTAACTGCTTTTAAATGCAAAGCTGCACAATCATTTTCCAAGTATCAAACGCTCTCTCACCCCATATGAGTCTGTGATCATCAAGCATTTCGCTACACCCACTATAACATCTGCTAAACACGTGTATTTTGATTTGATTTGATCCTCTGCCAATATTGTGTAATCTGATGGAATTTAATAGGCTGGTGTGTTTGTTTCTTGGTGTATGTTGTTCTCTTTGGCCAGGCAGTAGCCAAATGCTGGTTGCCCTTTTGGATTTGGAGTTCAGGTGGATTGTTTTGTCACTCAACATTTCTCCACACTCGTTGGTCCCCTTATTTCTGAAGGATTGGCTATGTCATATTAATCATCAGCTGCTGGCACTTTCATCGCACCCCACTCTTCACCACTTTACATTAGTGTTATTCCTTTCTAGTTTCAGTACAACATGCATACAACATGCATACGGGTGAATGGCTTTAATTAAGAAGTCATTGTGTTCCTTGGTTGGATTGAACTAGGCCTAACCTAACAACGAATTTCACAACATAGGTCTAGGCCTAGATTTGTGTATTGCTCTTTAACACCATCCATTCTCTGTTGGTCAATCCCTTCCTCAACTAGTTGGACCACAGGGCTCTTTTATACCTGTCCAGGGGAGACATGTCTGTAACTGTAACTGTCTGTAACTGTAGCCTCTACTGTATAACAATGACCCATTCAGCCCCAAGCCCCATTGTTGACGTTGGTAAGGCGATAGCACTGCTTTTGATAATTACCTAGCCGACAGGTGGTCACCCAATACTACACTATCTAGTGAGCAAGCCTCTGTCTGAGGAGAAAACAATATTATAATTTCAGACAGTAACCTTTGGGCTGGAAAATAAGATGCTGGTCGCTGGCAGTGCTTGTTCTGCAGTGCATGCACTGGAATTATTGTCTGTGTTCTCATGAATAGTAATTAATGTCAATTAAGAGGGTGGATTCCTTGAATAGGTTGCTTTGTTGAGAGTGGCAATGCTACACTTTAAACCAGACTATCAAAACAAGGTAAGCTGACCTACACAGTTCTGTTACATGTTACTTAGGCTACACCCTGGTCCCTATCTGTGACCAAATCATGCATTTCATCATAAATGTTTTAAGAAACAAACAATTGTATTTATCTCACTACAATACCAGTCTTCTGGACTGTTTACCAGACCATTGTGTAGATAGAGGTTCAGCATGTAGACTATATTGCCCAACTATAAATTGTCAATCAGAGGTATGGATTTTATAGTACTGGGGATTCATGAAAATACAGAGGTTGGTAGTAACACGCTACAAGTAACACGTTACAGTACTTGAGTACTTTTTTTAGGAATGTGTACCACACTCTTACTTTTACTCTAGTAAATTCTGAAGGGGAAAACATATATTTTTTAAACGTTTTCAAATGTATCAAAGCAGTGTCAGATTTAAATTGGCTGCAAAGGGCTCTGTTTCTTGTTTGCCTTTCTTTAGATTTTATGAAAATAACTGGTTAGTTAATTGAAAAGCATGTCACAAGTATCATTCTTCAGTGTAAAACATTATACATTTGCATTTAGGTTATTTATTTTCGACCAACTTACACAATAAAATAAGCTACTGTAAGAACATAAACAAAACATTGATAGAATGAAAAATAGGCAGATGTGTATTGGAGAAGAAAGTCAGTAAATTAACTTGTATTCAGTGGAACTAAGGAGTGTTTCCACTAACTCTTGTTGTTTGATAAATTAGTTTGCTATTGTAGATCTGCATCAAGGCTGTGCTACTCATCAAAAATATAGGCTAGTATTAAAATACACTGTCCACAATGTTTTGGTCATTACAGTAATATCAATGCAGTTTGGATCATTTGGAATATGAGACAGCTCACATCTTCAGATCAATGGCACATTATGTATTTGGGTAGGTAGCGCATAGAGCAGGGTTCCCCAACTTGCGTGCCGATTTTGGCCCGTGGGTGATTTAATTTGCCCCCCCCCCCAAGTTTCCTGAGCAAAATGTTTTATTGTTAATTTTTTGGGACATAAAACACCAGCAAATGAGCTCCAATGGCAAACAATGTGGAAATATGTTCAAAAGTATTTCCACGCATAATAGAGAGATACAGTGAGGGAAAAAAGTATTTGATCCCCTGCTGATTTTGTACGTTTGCCCACTGACAAAGACATGATCAGTCTATAATTTTAATGGTACGTTTATTTGAACAGTGAGAGACAGAATAACAACAACAAAATCCAGAAAAACACATGTAAATTGAAATTGATTGGCATTTTAATGAGGGAAATAAGTATTTGACCCCTCTGCAAAACATGACTTACTTGGTGGCAAAACCCTTGTTGGCAAACACAACGGTCAGACATTTCTTGTAGTTGGCCACCAGGTTTGCACACATCTCAGGAGGGATTTTGTTCCACTCCTCTTTGCAGATCTTCTCCAAGTCATTAAGGTTTCGAGGCTGACGTTTGGCAACTCGAACCTTCAGCTCCCTCCACAGATTTTATATGGGATTAAGGTCTGGAGACTGGCTAGGCCACTCCAGGACCTTAATGTGCTCCTTCTTGAGCCACTCCTTTGTTGCCTTGGCCGTGTGTTTTGGGTCATTGTCATGCTGGAATACCCATCCACGACCCATTTTCAATGCCCTGGCTGAGGGAAGGAGGTTCTCACCCAAGATTTGACAGTACATGGCCCCATCCATCGTCCCATTGATGCGGTGAAGTTGTCCTGTCCCCTTAGCAGAAAAACACCCCCTTAGCATAATGTTTCCACCTCCATGTTTGACGGTGGGAATGGTGTTTTTGGGGTCATAGGCAGCATTCCTCCTCCTCCAAACACGGCGAGTTGAGTTGATGCCAAAGAGCTCGATTTTGGTCTCATCTGACCACAACACTTTCACCCCGTTCTCCTCTGAATCATTCAGATGTTCATTGGCAAACTTCAGACGGGCATGTATATGTGCTTTCTTGAGCAGGGGGACCTTGCGGGCGTTGCAGGATTTCAGTCCTTCACGGCGTAGTGTGTTACCAATTGTTTTCTTGGTGACTATGGTCCCAGCTGCCTTGAGATCATTGACAAGATCCTCCTGTGTAGTTCTGGGCTGAATCCTCACCGTTCTCATGATCATTGCAACTCCACAAGGTGAGATCTTACATGGAGCCCCAGGCCGAGGGAGGCTGACAGTTATTTTGTGTTTCTTCCATTTGCGAATAATCGCACCAACTGTTGTCACCTTCTCACCAAGCTGCTTGGCGATGGTCTTGTAGCCCATTCCAGCCTTGTGTAGGTCTACAATCTTGTCCCTGACATCCTTGGAGAGCTCTTTGGTCTTGGCCATGGTGGAGAGTTTGGAATCTGATTGATTGATTGCTTCTGTGGACAGGTGTCTTTTATACAGGTAACAAACTGAGATTAGGAGCACTCCCTTTAAGAGTGTGCTCCTAATCTCAGCACGTTACCTGTATAAAAGACAACTGGGAGCCATAAATCTTTCTGATTGAGAGGGGATCAAATACTTATTTCGCTCATTAAAATGCAAATCAATTTATAACATTTTTGACATGCGTTTTTCTGGATTTTTTTGTTGTTATTCTGTCTCTCAAAGTTCAAATAAACCTACCATTAAAATTATAGACTGATCATTTCTTTGTCAGTGGGCAAACGTACAAAATCAGCAGGGGATCAAATACTTTTTTCCCTCACGGTATGTGATCGTATACAAATGTAAGCAAGGTTTGAAATGATTATATTTTAGTCAAATATATATATAATAGTATATGTTTGGGCTTCTTGCTGTCAGTTTACAGTCTACAAATTATTTGTAAGTATGTTCCGTCTCCCTGACCATCCGCTCAAGAAAAAATCGGCCCGCGGCTGAATCTAGTTGATGATCCCTGACATAGAGGCTTATATAGAGGCCTCACCGCATGGGTTCTCTGTGGGTTAGAGAGGTCAAGGTGGGACACAATACCTGACACAGTAATAGGGGATTATGAAGGTTCCTTTTCCACTGTTTTGTCACCTGCACAATGGCATCATGAAGGCTTGGTGTACAATATACAGTGGCCTTCTACTGTGATACCCATCACCTGTGGCTGTGTCATGTGCCGGAGCTTGGCAACTTGCCTGCCTCTTTAAGTTGTTTGAATAGTTTATAGGAGATTTTAACTTCACTGACAGTTGGATCAGTTTAAAGCAAGGTGGGGAGCAAACAAAGGCATGCCAGTTAATTTCCTGAGTGATCACAGCCACTCTTATCTTCTCTACAGCACTGATCTCTATCTGTAGCTACATAGATTATAGATGGTCGTTTGGGAGCTGTCTTTGATATGAGGAGCTAGGTGTCATGTCTCGAGCGTTTAGAAAACAGCTCTGGAAACAGAGTGTCTCAAGAGTGATCAAGGTAAGAGATTGTCACAGTAGCATTTATATGATGATAGAAGGAGATGGAGTAGAGCTACTGGAGACATCAAGCACCCAGTTGGTCCTTGCCAAATAATGGTTAGGGACGGGTCATCTATTTGATCACAGATTGGGGCCAGTATGGTGTGCATGTTGTTGACTGTTTGATATATGTATAGGCTCCGGAATATAACTGAACTGAGATCAGTCGTTGGTTAGAATTGGCTCTCTGTCTTGTTCTGTAGAATTTTGATAAATTCTGTCGAAACAAGCAATTTCAGTCAGTATTTTCTTGTTTCATTTTATGATACAGACATTGTTTGCAATGGCATTCATTGCAAATGTCGAATGGATAACAAGACACACAACGCCCAAAAGCACGTGTCACGACTTCCTCCGAAGCTGCCTCCTCTCCTTGTTCGGGCAGGCTTCGGCGTTCGTCGTCACCGGCCTTCTAGCCACTGCCGCTCCAAATCTCATCATTCCATTCCATTTGTTTTGTCTTGTTTATTACACACACCTGGTTCATATCCCCTCATCAGTACCTGTATAAGTGTTCCCTCTGCCCCCTTGTCTTTGTGTGTGATTGTTTATTGTAGAGGAGATTATAGCTCGGTGGAGCTCGATTCTATTGTGTATCACTGAGTTATTCACCCGTGTGCCTTTATTTCCCCAGTACACCGTTTGTCCGCACTGGTGTGTATTACGCATTGATGCGTACCTCTGTTTATTGATTAAACCATTTATTCCATGATTTCCTCTCCTCCGTCTGACTCCGTCCATCATCACCCACTACAACATGTAACAGCTATCAGTCCTTTTCTCCTGAAGTATTTCTTGATTTGTTTTGTCAGGATATTTTCATTCCAGCCATTCAGTTCTTATCTGAGCTGAAAGCTTGCAGACAGTTGTGGCTGCCATTGTGTACGCTTGGTGCTTGGTGCTTGGTGTGCTGTAGTGTTTGTCTGTAGGCTGATGCCTGAGGTGGCTGTTTGCTCATCATGAAAGCCTTGGACTGGAATCACTGCCAGCCCAGGGAGCAGGTATGATGTGTGTGTGTGGGCAGTCGCCCAGCAACCCCTGTCTTGGCTAGCTTATATAAGCATGTATTTCCCTCCAGTGGTTCTGTTCAGGCAGTGTTAAATCAGTATTGTGCTGGCTGGCCTGTGTTGCACATGCTGACACACCGGGGGCTGCTTCTAATGGCACCCTTTTCCCTACATCGTGCACTACTTTTGACCAGAGACCAAGCAGGGCACCGTATAGGGAGTAGGGTGCCATTTAGGATGCAGTCTGGGGCTTGTATTTGTCCAATAGGTCAATAGCTGTGTTTGGTCTTTCGTGTCCAGGCTTGTTGACTGCTGGCTGCTGCCTCTGATCTGATGCATGACATCAAGGCCTGCTGTAAATCTTTAGCCTTCTTCTTCTGCTATCTTCTTCCGCAGCCTTCTTCTACTCCCACCTGATACCTGGATGGAACTCATGTGGAGCTATCTTTCCATTGGGCTTATCCATTGGGGTTATCAATTAAGCCATAGTAAATGTGACTCAGACTTAGCCAAGACGTCTTTAAAGTGCAATAGAGACAGACCAGTGAGCCGGTTTGGCATGAATAACTCAACAGTCGGAATGTGACCACACTTTATCAATGGCATCGAATACATTCTTAGGGGCAAATGTATAGTGTTTGCCAAATAGTAGCATGCCAGTGTAGATGCAAAGAAATGCAGGAAAAGCTTAAGTGTGCTTAGTATTCCTGATCTGCTGGTAAATGGTCTGGCCAGTAACTATAAAATGTTTTGTTGTTAAGTTGCAATGTGCTGCTCCAAAAGGGCCTAGATCAAAAAATAGACTGACCCGTGCAAGTAAAAGGTAGCTTGACCTAGCATGAAAAACTTCTCCAGACAAATTCCGGACTGTCAATGGGGAACATAAAACCAGAGTTTGAAAGCATCTGCATCCGGCCCACGATATACAACACAAAGTCGGCTTAATTTATTGGCTTGCCTTTTTCCTGCCGTTACCAAGCAACTCATTGTAGTAGATTTTACTATCTCTATTCTGTCTGTCCTCTTTAACATGAGGCCCCCAGCCACTAGGCTATCCAGGGTAGTGTTATAGGCTAGGCAGAGTGGGATGGTAATGTTCTATCTGTGCTGTTTGTGCTACTGTCTGGATATTTGACTGTATATAACAAGTGGATAGCTAGTGGGTAGGAGTGGTAGAGAAGACACAGAGAAAGAGGCACAGCTCAAGAGTCTGGAGTATATGGACAATGTTTTATCGGAGGTCATGGTTCAAGAGATTTCCATGAAGCAATAGGCTATCACTTTCATTTTCACTTTTTTAGTGTGGGATTTTGCTATGTTTTTTACAGTTTTTTAATGGATTTCTACTGTTAATAACAAAACTGCAGTATATATTGAAGATACTGTATTTTTTTCTGATATTTCTTCAATGGAGTTTACAAGCGTCCTGAATTCTGCTGTCTTGGCTGACATGTGACAGTGATTGTCATTCTGTGAACCTTTTGAACAATGGCTGACTCAAAGTCTAGAAGGAGCAAAAGGGAGCTTCAATCCTCTCTCATATCTAACAGTGAGATTGTTGCATTCAAAGTATGTGTGAATGACCCTGTTGGATCCAGTCATCATTACCATTTGAATTACATTAATTGTTTCTGGGATGGAATATTAATCAAAATGTGGTTCCACCTCTTGTCGAAGCAATTGAGTCTGTATTGGGGTTGACTTGATGATACCTCTCTCTGTCTCTCTGTTTGCAGCAAAAGCTGAAAGAGGAGCGTGAGGCTAAGAGAGCTCAGCTGGATGGCAGACATGACTACGTCCTCAGCATCGTGGCTTCCTGCCTGGGCCTGGAGAAGGCTGACGTGGAGGACGCCATTCTGGAGGGAACTCAGGTAGGGCATAACACTTCACCACTGCTCCACCTCCATCAATCCCCTGTAGTGTGGTCCCTTGTGACAGACTGTTGAGTAGCTGGCCACTGCTTGCGGATGCAACATTTGGTTCTTCGTTTCAAGATTACCTGTATGGTAATAACTTGTGCAAAAGCGATTAAATCAAGTAAAGGTAAATGAATTGTGGAAACGGTGATTGTGATGAACGTGTCTCCCATAGATTGAGCGCATGGAGCAGTTCTTTGTGGCTGAAGGACTTCCTCATATCATGTTCTACTATCAGGATGTGGAGCCAGCTGAAGCAGGTAAGATGATTGGCCATGCAGGGAAGTAATAGGGGAATATAATAATAGCAGAGTAATAACACAGTTAATAGTAGAGTTAGAGCTCAAAGACAAAGAGGTTGAATCTCGCTAACAGAGAGGATAACTCCAGATAGAGTAATGTCTCTTACACTTCTTCCTGTCATAAAGATGATATAGTGGGGAACTGCTTCGTTTGTCTCCCTAGCAGCAGCATCAGCAGCAGCAGCTGCCTTGGCCCCCAACCGGAGGAAGAAGGCCAAGGTGTTTGTCACCGAGGGCAAAGATGTGGCTCTGACTGGTGTCTGTGTGTTCTTCACAAGAGCCAACCCCTCCAAGGCCATCACCTCTGAGAATGTGCACAGGGTAAGTCTCCACCTTACTATCCAACACAAGGCTCTCCAACCCTGTTCCTGGAGAGCTACCGTCCTGTAGGTTTTCACTCCAACCCTAATCTAGCACATCTGATTCCAATAATTAGCTGGTTGATAAGCTGAATCAGGTTAGTTACAACTGGGGTTGGATTGAAAACCTACAGGAGGGTAGCTCTCCAGGAACTGGGTTGGAGAGCCCTGATCCAACACATAGTCGGCATTATACGTTTTGTCAATATTTATATGTCTAAAGTCTTAAACAATGTTCGTATAACAATGCTCTTATCATTCATAACGCTATTTATCCTTGCATTCAGGCAAACTGCTTAAAGACTTTAAGGCTTAAAGCACACAATATTAATAACAGTATGACACGTCAGCCCAATCTTTGCTTCTAAAATGGTGTCATCCACTGGCCTACTGTGTGGTCATGTCTATCTAAAATTCTCTGGCCCTGGTAGGAGGTGAATTTCAACATGCTGGACACCACAGAGGTAGGCCTGCTTAAAAGTGTGGAGCAGCTGCTGTCAGAGATCTTCATACCCACCCTGAAGAAGATGAACCACGGCTGGGGAGAGCTGGCCAGTCCACAGGCCCAGTCAGTTAAACAGGACTTCATCAGCTCACTGGACAGTTTTGTGTCTGTGCTGGCCGGGGCGCAGGAGAGCCTGCAGGAGAAGGTAGGTCAAATGTGCATGCTCAGCCGACCTGGCTTCAAATACTATTTAAATTATCTCAATTATTTTCACATGCATTTCAAAGTAATTATTCAGATATGTTTTATTTGAAAAGACCAGTAGTTGAATATTGGAATGTATTTGAAAATGCTCAAATACACTGACTCAAATACACACCCATGTATTTAACCCAGGTATTTGAAAATAGTATTTCAAATAAGTATTTAAAAATACTTTGAAATAGTAGGCTTTTTATAGAAAACTATTTGAAAGTACTTTAAAATAATTCCAATAGATGTAGTTTATTCAGGCCACATTATTTGAAAATACTTAAATACACAGAAAATAAGTATTTAAATAATAATCAAATCCACACACACACGCACACACGCACACACACACACACACACATGCTTATCAAAACAAACAAATGTCAATTTGCAATTACGAATATACGAATATACAATTGACATCATTAATCGTTTCATTTAGGTCAACCTAAAAGAGTGTGACGTATTTGACCTGAAGACACTGAAAGGCCCGTCTGACTACATTGCTGTAGCTAACAGCACAGAGGCAACAGAGAAGATAGAGGCCTGTATGAAAGTGTGGATCAAGCAGATTGAACAGGTAAGATAGATTGAACCTCAATAGCATCATGGATACCTTTCCCCTCCATGGACCTGTGTTATTGTGGGTGGGGGTGTGTTCAATAAAGTCAATACAATAAAACTGTATTTATCCCCTCAGGGGCAATTAAGAAAGGCAACTCGGGATTTACATCAAGATCCACCACATCTAATACAGTTTACAGATATTGCATTCCCCAATCAGCAGTGATTGTGTTGTATCCAGGTGCTGGCTGAGAGTGACCAGCTGAGGAAGGAGGCAGATGACCTGGGGCCGCGGGCCGAGCTGGACCACTGGAAGAAACGCATGTCCCGCTTCAACTACCTCCTGGACCAGCTCAAGAGCCCCGACGTCAAGGCTGTCCTGGGCGTGCTCATGATGGCCAAGTCCAAACTCATCAAGGTGAGCAAGCTGTTACACCATGTCCTTCGTAACACAGGAGTAGATGTTAAAGGCCTGCTAATAAAATGTTAAAATCTCAATTTCGATTTTCGACTTGAGACTCGTTCGTGGGAGCCAGTCACATTTAGAAATATAAAACTTCTCTATGCTTACTGTACATGGCTCTCATATCTGAATTCAGCTGGTGTTTTCTGTATTAATGTAGCAGAATAGGTACAGTGTATGTTTGATGACTGTATCTGTCCCCCCAGTCCTGGCGAGAGCTGGACACCAGGATCACTGACTCAGCCAATGAGGCCAAGGACAATGTGAAGTACCTCTACACTCTGGAGAAGTTCTGTGACCCGCTATACAACAGTGACCCTGTGAGAGACTAATATTGTATACAGTTTTCAGTATGACAAC
This sequence comes from Coregonus lavaretus, assembly GCF_964263955.1. Lineage (NCBI taxonomy): Eukaryota > Metazoa > Chordata > Actinopteri > Salmoniformes > Salmonidae > Coregonus > Coregonus lavaretus. Next base: position 18,559,687 of record NC_140000.1, on the reverse strand, counting down.
TCATCTTCCTCTAAGACTTACTAACTACAGACTGACATAGTTTGCCAGTTTCCCGGACACAGATTATTCCTAATGCTGGACTAAGTAGCACTTTCAATTAAAAACCTTTTATTCCAGGACTAGACTTAATCTGCGAAACTGGTCCACTATGTATATCGATCTTAATGGATTTGAAAACTCATCATTGTATGATTGTATTGTATGCTAAATGAACGCAGGTGTCGATGGTAGAGGCCATTCCAGGCCTGATCAACGCCATCCGGATGATCCACAGTATCTCCCGCTACTACAACACCTCAGAGAAGATCACCTCCCTGTTTGTCAAGGTCATTATTGCCAAGATAATGTATGTAACCACCAAGAAGAATAGGTGACTGTAAATCTCACTCCAAATTAAAAGCTGCCGAATGTATTACATTTAATCATTAGAAGTGTATTAAAATCAATCTTGTCAATTCTTCTTTGATGTTCTTGGTGCATTTGGCCGCACCACCTGGTCTCATGTCATCTGAAGTGCTGTCTACAGTACTTCTCTCCAAACCCCTTTAACCAGTCATCCCATCGAGGTTACTTATTAGAGAGGCACCTGAAATGTATCCTTTTTTCTTCTGTATCTCCATGTCTTAGGTTACCAACCAGATGATTACAGCATGTAAGGCTTACATCACCAACAACGGTTCTGCATCCATATGGGACCAGCCTCAGGGTGTTGTAGCTGAGAAACTCAAAGCTGCTATCCACCTAAACCAGGTACTGCTTTCATATGCCAAGTTATTGTTCAACACACTTTAACCATATCATTTAAAATAGTGTGCTAAATCAAGGCACAAATAAATGTGCTTTTTGAAAGTACAGTTCCTTAAAAGCTTTAATCTATAAAATATTATAAACTGGGTGGTTCGAGCCCTGAATGCTGATTGGCTGAAAGCCGTGGTATATCACACCGTATACCACGAGTATGACAAAACATTTATTTTTACGGCTCTAATTACGTCGGTAACCAGTTTATAATAGCAATAAGGCACCTCAGGGGTTTGGTATATTGCCAACATACCACGGCTAAGGGCTATATCCAGGCACTCCACGTTGCGTCGTGCAAAGAACAGCCCTTAGCCGTAGTATATTGGCCATATACCACACCCCCTCGGGCCTTATTGCTTAAATATATTATCAATACACTAGAGATAATATATACCACAACATCCTTTACGTACACTACATGACCAAAAGTGTGTGGACACCTGCTCTTCAAAATTCTCATTCCAAAATCATGGGCATTAATATGGAGTTGGTCCCCCCTTTGCTGCTATAACAGCCTCCACTCTTCTGGGAAGGCTTTCCATTAGATGTTGGAACATTGATGCAGGGACTTGCTTCCATTCAGCCACAAGAGCGTTAGTGAGGTTGGGCACTGATGTAAGGCGATTAGGCCTGGCTCGCAGTCTGTGTTCCAATTCATCCCAAAGGTGTTCGATGGGGTTGAGGTCAGGGCTCTGTGCAAGCCAGTCAAGTTCTTCCACACCAATCTCGACAAACCATTTCTGTATGGACCTCGCTTTGTGCATGGGGGCATTGTCATGCTGAAACAGGAAAGGGCCTTCCCCAAACTGTTTCCACAAAGTTGGAAGCACAGAATAGTCTAGAATGTCATTGTATGCTGTAGCGTTAGAGAACGCATTTCCACTGCTCTAGAGTCCAATGGCGGCGAGCTTTACACCACTCCAGCAGACGCTTGGCATTGCGCATGTTGTGTGGTCCTCTGTAGCTCAGCTGGTAGAGCACGGCGCTTGTAACGCCAAGGTAGTGGGTTCGATCCCCGGGACCACCCATACACAAAAAATGTATGCACGCATGACTGTAAGTCGCTTTGGATAAAAGCGTCTGCTAAATGGCATATTATTATTTATTATTATCTTAGGCTTGTGTGCGGCTGCTCGGCCATGGAAACCCATTTCATGAAGCACCCAACGATCAGTTCTTGTGCTGACGTTGCTTCCAGAGGCAATTTGGAACTCGGTAGTGATTGTTGCAACCGAGGACAGACGATTTTGATGCACTACGCGCTTCAGCACTCGGCGGTCCCGTTCTGTGAGCTTGTGTGGCTTACCACTTCACGGCTGAGCCGTTGTTGCTCCTAGACGTTTCCACTTCACAATAGCAGCACTTACAGTTGACCGGTGGCAATTCTAGCAGTGCAGAAATGTTGCGAACTGACTTGTTGGAAAGGTGGCATACTATGATGGTGCCACGTTGAAAGTCACTGAGCTCTTCAGTAAGGCCATTCTACTGCCAGTGTTTGTCTATGGAGATTACATGGCTGTGTGCTCGATGTTATACACCTGTCAGCAACGGGTGTGGCTGAAATAGCCGAATCCACTAATTTGAAGGGGTGACCACATACTTTTGTATATATAGTGTACTTCTCACAATATTTTACATTATAACTTCCTTTCCATGCTCCTCCAATGACTTTTCATCTGGATCCCATCTATCTGATTATAGGAGTACCAGAAGTGCTTCCACAAGACCAAGGAGAAGCTGGAGCAGAGTCCCTCAGAGAGACAGTTTGATTTCAGTGAGATGTACATCTTTGGGAAGTTTGAGACGTTCCAACGACGCCTCTACAAGATCCTCAACATGTTCAGCACCATCACTACCTACTCAGCCCTACAGGACTCCAAGATAGAAGGCCTGGAAACTATGGCAACCACGTTTCAGGTACACGTTCGAGAGATTAGAGTACTGTTTAGATGTTACCGTTTTAGACATGACCTTTTTAGACATGACCTTTTTAGACATTAACCTTTTTAGACATTGCCTTTTTAGATGTTAACCTTTTGGTATTTATCCTTGCAAGTGTAGTAATGTTAGATCTGCTCTTTCTATTGCTACCGCTGGACAGACTGCAGAAATGCAGGGGAAATGGGAGGTAACTTTTGCCACATAATTTTTTTGGTCCTTGTTTTTGTCCATCAGTGCCTCATCATCATCATCATCAACTCTACCAAGCATATAATCATACTAAAATCCTAACTGTAATGATCGGGAGCCATTTCAGAAAGCAAACAGACATATTTGTTACTTTATATTGAATTTCACTGGTGTTTATCTTAACATTTACCTACACATTTGTTTTGTCCTCAGTTTATTTGATTGCGTTGAACTTAGCATTAGTTTTGGTTTTCGTGTGTCAGATAATTGAGCAGAAGCTGATCCATTACTAAGTCCTGATGGCCTTTTGTGAAAGTTGACAGTTTGTTCACCAGAGTCAGGATATACATATTTTATGGTAAGCTGCTCATCGGAGCAATTACTGCTATTTTATACGCTACTGTTCATCCCTGCTATTGTAGATGGAGGATCTTTAAATAGGGATGGTGTCCAGCCAGAACCTGCATGTCATCATCATTCTACATTCTCTATTATGTAGCCTCCTACTCTGGTTAAAATGAAATTAAACCCAACAGTTTCACAACATTCAACTGAAACATTGTTGACAGTCTGTTGACTTTGGTTGGAATGAATACAGACACAAGAAATTATCAAAAGCCTCAAGAGTTTTGGAAAGACTAGAAAAATAACTTGTCGTCTTTTATTTTCAGAGCATTGTAATGACTATGAAGAAAAAGCACTACAGTTTCCTTGATCAGAGAAGAACAGACTTTGATCAGGACTATGATGAGTTTTGTAAAAATACCACTGACTTGCATGTAAGTTTACACTTTATAACGACCTTACCGGTAAATCATAACACAGCACATCTGAATAATCTCATAATTTACTTGCACAATTGTTTGTTGTGTTCATTTGCTTTCAGAATCAGCTGAAGACCTTCATGGATAACACATTCGATAAGATTCAAAACACAGAGAGGGCTTTGAATGTACTGAAGAAATTTGAAAGGTACCGTTATTTCAGTCCACCTCTATTTCAAACCAAACTTTAATTCATTTCATTAATTCTCAATTTGATATCAAAATATCCCCTTACATCACTAAGACTGGGCATTCCAGACCTGGGCATCGATGAGAAGTATCAGCGGATCCTACAGAACTATGGAAGGGACATAGAAATGGTGTCCCGTAACTACACCAAGCAGAAGATGGAGCCTCCCATTGGCCGGGACCTGCCCCCGGTAGCCGGTAAGATCCTGTGGGCCCGCCAGCTGTACCGGAGGATCCAGGAACCCATGGATCTGTTTCAGGAAGACCCTGGGGTGCTGGCTACGCCCGAGGCCAAACGCATCATCAAGAACTACAACAGGGTGGCCAGGGTGCTGCTGGAGTTTGAGATGCTTTACCACCATGGATGGATGAAGCAGGTGAGAGAGTCCCTCCTGCTTATCTTATTCATTGTGATGTTAAAGGCAAAACTGATTATTAATCAGCATTCATGCTCTGAGACGCTTGAAATGGTCTCTGGTGTACTGGCTGGACCTATACTCCAGTAGCATAGCAGCGTTAACTGTTACTGTTATTAATGCTTATCTGTACCTTATCTAGAGCCTGGTCCCAGATCTGTTTGTGCTGTCGTAGTTGGCAAGACTGATATGACTTTTGATTTACTTCTTGATTTCCGACAGACGTACTGTAGATGACTCACATCACTCATACTCTCTCTCTCTCTCGCTCTCTCCGTCTCTCGCTCTTGCTCTCTCTCTCTCGCTTGCTCTCTCCCTCTCTCTCGTCTCTCTCTCTCTCTATCACTCTCTCTCTCACTCTCTCACTCTCTTGCTGTCTCTCCATTTCTCTCTCTCTGTCTCTCTCTACATCTCTCTCTCTCTCTCTCTCTCTCACTCACTCTTTCTCACTCCCCAGATCGAGGAGGTCAGACTGGGCCTCCGGGCCTCTTTACTGGTCAAATGTCCCGATACGGGGGACCTGTTTGTCAACTTTGACCCCCAGATCCTGACACAGATCAGGGAGACAGACTGCATGTCCAGGATGAGGCTGGAGATTCCTCCCTTCGCAGTCATCTTACAACAGAAACAAGATGCCCTCAAGAGGAACTACAACAAGCTGCAGGTACACTAGGTATTCCATGATGCCTATTGATCAACTGAAGCATATTGAGCATCATACTGTATCCTTTATCTTTAAAAAGCTTTATATACACTCAACAACAGTAATAAAAGGGCTGTTATTTCAATTCACTTTGAACTGAGTAGAAAGTCCTATGGGCTGGGACTTAGTCAAGAACATTTTACAGTTTTTCTCAATTGCTAAAACACTAAACCCTATTGTCTGAACCAAATGCTCAGTTGCCTGAACCCACTGATTGAATCAATCACTCTTTTGGCAAAACCATAAGCACTTTTCACCTGTTTAGACATAACTTGCCAACACATTTTCATTGTGATGCACCCGTGCTGCATAATGGTGAGCACAGGTGACAAAAGTCAAACACAATTAGAGCACAGGTGTCACCACTTGAACACAACAACTCAAAATTGATCACACTTGTGGCTAATGATGTGAGGGAACATATACAGTAAGCCAGTTCAGAGAGCACTGGTTTGTGAGGCCCTACAATGGATAGAAATCTGAGAGGAAGAGTTCGTGTGAGAGGAGGTCGAGGTGGTCGAGGTGGTCAGCGAAGACAAAGAACAGTAATATCTGATGAAATCAGAGATACTGTGATTGACCATGTTCTTGTCCATGGTATGAGCATGAGGGAGGCTGGACAAAGGGTACAACCAAACATCAGTAGATTCACTGTGTCCACCATAATCCGAAGATTTAGAGAAGAGAACAGGTAATTACCTTTTTTTGACATTATAGTACAGTATGTAAATGTTGACAGCAATTACTGTATGACATTCTATATACTGTACCACAGTATACTGTAAGTAAATATATGTTTCAGTACATCACTGTACCAATGTACTGTAGTATTGTAATGGAGGGTTGGTCTAACTGTTTGTAGGCCTAGTATTCCATGTATATTTTTTGTAACTCCATGTTCTCTTTTTGTAGAATTGAAAGACTGCCACATGGGGGTGGGAGGACAGGTATGTTCTCCCCACACCAAGAGACCCTAATTGTTGATATGGTCCGTGAGAAAAATGCCATTAAACTGAGCGAAATTCAGCAGAAGATCATTGAGGACCATTTACATTTTGAGGGTATCAACAGTGTCAGCCTCTCTACTGTTGATCGTGTCCTCAAGCGCAACAGACTGCGCATGAAACAGCTATACAGAGTGCCCTTTGATCGCAACTCAGACAGAGTCAAAGAGCAAAGATTCCAGTATGTACAGGTTGGCATATATCCAGACACATTCAATGTTGATTACTCTAATTAGTGATTTACTGTAGTGGCCTAAATCACTTTTTCCGTATCACTTACAAAACTATATCTATTTCTACAGAGGGTTTTTCAACTGGATGCAATGGAAAGACCCCATCAATACATCTACATGGATGAAGCTGGGTTTAATCTCACCAAAAGGAGAAGGAGAGGCCGTAATGTGATTGGCCATCGGGCCATTGTTGGTGTTCCTGGGCAGCGTGGTGGTAATGTCACATTATGTGCTGCCATCAGCAATCATGGGGTTGTCCACCATCATGCCAACCTGGGGCCCTACAACACTCACCAGCTCCTCATTTTCCTCAATCACATGCGAGATGCTTTGTTAGGGCAGCAGGATGAGCATCCCATCTATGTTGTTGTTTGGGACAATGTGAGTTTTCACAGAGCCCTCCAGGTTAGAGAGTGGTACAATATGAACCAAGGTTTTATCAATCTTTGCCTTCCACCGTACTCCCCTTTCCTAAACCCCATTGAGGAATTATTCTCCTCATGGCGGTGGAAGGTATATGAACGCCAACCTTACACCAGGGTAAATCTCCTGCAAGCCATGGGACTTGCCTGTGGTGACATAGGTGTGGAGGCATGCCAAGCCTGGATACGGCATGCCAGGGGTTTTTTCCCCCGTTGCCTGGCCAGACAAAATGTGGCCTGTGATGTGGATGAAGTCCTGTGGCCTGACCCAGTATGGAGACATGATGCTGTGGCTGAGTAATGCACTTATTTGTATATTTTTGTACTTTATTTTTACATGGGCTTACTGTACACAAGTGGCAAACGCATAAGATTTCTGTTTGTTTTTACAAGTGCTACATGTAAATGCACAAGATTTCTGTTTTGTCTTTTTGTACAAGTGCTAAATGCACAGTTTTTTTTTGTTTTGCAACATGCATTTAGCCTACAGTGAACAATAAACATGTATTTCTCCAGCTTCATGTCCTGAGCATTGTGTTTTCTATTTTTCTACGTAGTGTTTAGTGACTGTTCAGTAGTGTTTTTTATTTTGATTGACTCGGGGCACGATTTGACAACATAGTTCAGTTTTGACCACAGATTGAACTGTTTTGAGGTGAAAGTTTGGTTTTGCAAGAAGAGTCTGAGGTTCTGTGAATGTAGCTTGAAAATTGGGTTTTGTGTTCACAGTTAAGAGAAAAGGAGAGCAGCTTTCAAGAAATGTGTCTTAGCAATCGAGAAAAACTGTAATGCGATGATTAGAAAACATTATAAGGGTGAAAGCATTATAACGACAGGCATTAAGTAAAGGGTTATTAGTAATTTCTCTATTTCTGACACCCATCCACAGCTGGTTCTGACAGAGAACGCCAGGGTCCGGGCTAAGATCCAGAGTGCCTTTGAGCAACTGGTAATGCCTCATGTTGCTAAGGTGGATGAAGCCATTCTACCAGGCCTGACCTCCCTCAACTGGACCTCACTGAACATCGATAAATACCTCAGCCGCATCAACAGTGCTCTCAGTATGTAACCGAATCCAATCAAACCTTGTCAGCACTGCACTGTGCTCTGTCATAGCACCATACTATAAAACGGCAGAACAATCTCACCACAATAACTAGCACAGTTAGCACACCTAACCTCTGCCTGCATTTGATCGCAGCTAATTGTGCCTGATCAACTCATGTAATATATCCCATTGGAAGAGGTTCTATCTGCTGTCCCAGTGGGCAAAGCTGGTTGTAATGATATCGTTTCAACCTGTTTTTCCCACTGCTGTTTCCTTGTGATCCCTGGTGACCCCGTGGTGCTGTGTATGACCTCTGACCTGTAACCTGTGTGTCCAGCGGACCTGGAGCTACTGATGGACAGAGTGAATGACCTGGTGGAGTTCAGGATAGACGCTGTGCTGCAGGAGATGAGTGGAGCCACACTGTGGGTTCTGCCCCTGGACGAACCATTGAGCTGTGACGAGTTCGTTCAGACCACCAGGGTAAACAAAGATTCCCTCTGTATTACTCATGTGTTATACACACAAATGCTTGTTAGGCATAATAATTGCATAATCAACAGTCTGTATTGGTAACACAGTAACTCATCGTCAGTGCTAACAACATTGACCAGACAAAACAGTATATTTAGTTCAGTACTAGTTCATTGTAAACACAGTCTTCATGCATGTAGGACCAGGGGTAGGTAACCCTGGTCCTGGAGTGCCGCAGGCACTTTATGTTTTTGATTTAACTGACCTGGAAGACCAGGTGTGATCACTGAACTGATCAACTAGCTCAGTTGGTCAGGTGTGGTGCCTAGTTAGAGTACCTGCAGAACTCCAGGAACAGAGTTTGCCTACCTCTGATATAGGCTCATGTACTTTCTTCTTGTATGTCATGGTAGGAGCTGTGTATAAAGGGAGCTCAAAGTCTCCACACCAAGAGTTCCCTGGTGGAGGAGGCAACCAACGAGCTCATCAACATGCTGCTGGAGTTTGAACTGCACAAGGAGGGGGAGGAGAAACTACTAGAAGAGAGCAGGACTGATATGGACCAAGTGGAGAGTGAAGGTACTGTAACCTACAGTTTTAACTGTGATAATTATGATGCAGCAAAACTAAAATGGAGAGTGATAACCGGGTCAGCAAAATGCAAGTGAAATTGTACAAAAGCAAAAAGGTTGTTCAGGTGCATAAAGAAATGAGAAATGAGAAAGTGTGCATGCCTGTGTCCATGCCTGTGTGCGTGGTGCGTGTACATGCAGGTGTACTCACGTGTGTTCATGCCTCTTCCCAGGTGAGGAGGAGGGTAAGTCAGAGGGTCGCCTCAACCTGCTGTCTCGTAACACCACGGCGGCCAGCACCACGGGCCCCCCGTCTCCCCTGGGGAAGAGGAAGAAGAAGAGAGACCTGCTGGAGGTGATGGAGGAGGAGGCTCAAGAGCTTCTGTCCCACTTCAACCACCGTAATGTGGACGCCCTGCTGAGGCTCACACGCAACACCCTGGAGACCCTCCGCAAACGCATCCACGCCTCCTCACTCATGCACTTCCTGGGTAAGTTCCATCAATCCAATATATTTATAAACCCCTTTTACATCAGCAGTTGTCACAAAGTGGCACCCTTTGAGCTCCACCCTTTAGATGTTGGAGTAAGGTGGGGCCGTCATGAAGGGTAGGGTTTCCCATTACATTTCTCCCTACTTCAATACCAGCCCATCTCCCCACAGCAGAGAGTGATTCTCCCAGCCGTCTGAAGGGCAGTGGTCAGCAGCCTATCTTCAGGACCAATGTGACCCTGTCCATCCCCAACATCGCCATGGTCCCAGCCCTGGACGAGGTCCAGCAGGCTCTGAACCGGGCTGTGGAGTGTGTGGTCAGTGTCAGCAAAGGAGTCGGCCAGTGGAGCAAGGAGAGGATCTCCAAGGTGGGCTTGCTGTGGCTTACAGCTCCAATGCAGCAGTTTTTATCTCAATATCAAATACTTTCTGGGTAACAATTAAGTACCTTACTGTGATTGTTTTCAATTAAAATGGTCAAAAAGAAACAAAAATAGCTTCTTAGCAAAGAGCAATTTCTCAAGCAATAATTTGCTAGGAATGTCTGGGAGTATTCTGAGTGGGGAGGGGAAAACTGAAAACTAGCTGTTATTGCCAGGCTAAAACATCCCACCAAAACAGGCTGAAATGGCAGGCAGTCTTTTCAAACAGCTCGTACACTAAAAGGGCATTATCATCATTTTCATATTATTCCAACCCCATAGTGTGGAAATATATACAGTGCTATGAAAAGTATTTGCCCCCTTTCTAATTTTCTCTACTTTTGCATATTTGTGATACTGAATGTTGTCAGCTTCCTGCTTCTCCTGTTTGTCTCCTGGCCTCTAGAGGTCAGCTGTGTTCCCCTCTGCCTTTGTTCTTCCTCATGTGTCCTCATTAGTTTGATCCAGGTCACCTGTGCCTTGTTTTCCCTTTAGTATTTTAGCTGTGTGTTTTCCCCTTGTTTCTCACTTGGTTATTGCGTCCTGACTATGTGTCTCCTGCTTTGTCCCACCGTGTCAGTCCTAGTAAGTTGTTCGAAGTTATCTTTAGTTTGTTTTTCTCCCCTCGTGGAGTTGTTTTGTTTTGCCTCCTGTTTTGGAACATTAAATCTACTTGCCTGGAGTATTGCCTTGGGTGTTTCATTTGGGTCCTACAACATCTCCTCTGTGGCTAAGGGGTAGTACCCCCAGCTCTACACATCTGAGACCGGAGTTCTAGCCCGGCTTGTGACAGAATAACCAAGTCAATCATGGACCCAGAAACACTCAGTTCCCAGGACCTGTTGGCGGTGATCACTCGACATGAGGCTTCTTTCCAGCGCCATGAAGCCGTTCTCAGCCGACAAGAGGAGCTGATGGCTAGTCATTCTCAACTCTTGGCCGAAATGATGAGTGCCCTTCGCCAGCTCTTTGAACGCCTCCCTGGTCCTCTCCCTTCCCCCAGGTCACCCCCCAGTGACGACAGGCCTTCTCGGTTGGCGGAGCCCCGACTACCACCTCCCAAGCCCTTTTCTGGGGATCCAAGCTCTTGCCAGGGTTTCCTCACCCAATGCTCCCTCACCTTCGAGCTCCAACCCTCAAGTTTTCCCACAGACCGTTCCAAGATTGCCTACATCATTACCCTTCTTTCAGAAAAGGCGCTCGCCTGGGCTTCTGCGGTGTGGCAGTCCCAGGAGGTCTGTTGTGACTCCCACGCTGCATTTGTAGAAGAGTTCAAGCGGGTGTTCGATCATCCTGTCAGTGGGCGGGAGGCTTCCAAGCGCCTACTGTCTCTCCGTCAGGGCCCCCGAAGCACGGCAGATTTTGCCATTGATTTCCGGACCATAGCAGCAAGGAGCGGATGGAATGATGAAGCGCTGAGGGTCTGCTTTCAGGGAGGGTTATCTGAGCCCCTTCAAGATGAGTTAGCCACCCGAGAACCAGCTGGAGATCTCGAGTCCCTCATAGCCTTGGCCATCCGCCTGGACAATCGTCTAAGAGAGCGGAGAACGGCTCGCCGTCAGGTGTCTCAGTCCCAAGTTCCTCTGAGCAGCTCTGTTTTTCCTGTTTGGACTCCGTCATTCAGAGCTGCCCCGGCGCCTGAACTGCCCCAGGATTCCCCGGAGAGCATGCAGTTAGGCCGTTCCAGGCTTTCTCCCAACGAAAGGGAACGTCGCATGAGGGAGCGTCGGTGCCTCTACTGCGGGGTTGCCGGCCACTTCCGCTCCACTTGCCCCGAGCTTTCGGGAAACGCCTGTCCCCGCCCAGCTACAGGAGGGTTGTGATGGGGAAAATTAGAGCTCCTCCTACTAACGCGGTCCTAGCTATTCCAGCCACTCTGTCCTGGGAGGGCCACCAGCATCGGGTCCAGGCTATGATCGATTCCGGTGCCGCAGGTGATTTTATGGATGTAACCTTGGCTAAGGAACTTAAGATCCCTACCCAACTACTTCCTCAACCCCAGGCAGTTACAGCCTTAGATGGCAGACCTCTGGAACCAGGAAAGGTTACTGAGGCGACTCAGTCCCTGCGACTTACCATCTCTCAACACCAGCAGGAGGAGACCTTCTATCTCATTGACTCTCCCGAGTATCCTATTATCCTGGGTCACCCTTGGCTATGCAGACATAATCCCCAGATCGACTGGCCTACTGGCACCATTCTAAGCTGGGGTCCCACTTGCCAACTCACCTGCATGCTTCAGAGTCCCTCAGCCCCTAGTACCCAGTTTCAAGAGTCTGTTGACGTCTCCCGAGTCCCCAGTGTTTACCATCGGTTCAAGGCAGTGTTCAGCAAGGCCCGGGCTACTGCCTTACCGCCTCATCGCACGTATGACTGTGCCATTGATCTACTCCCTGGGTGCTGCCCTCCTAGAGGTCGGATCTTTTCCTTGTCCTCCCCCGAGCACGCAGCTATGGACACCTACATTAAGGAGTCCTTGGCAGCCGGCCTCATCTATGCCTCTACTTCCCCGGCTGGGGCGGGCTTCTTTTTTGTTGAAAAGAAAGACGGGGGTCTTAGGCCTTGTATTGATTACCGGGGACTCAACAAGATCACGGTTCGGAATCGATACCCCCTTCCTCTCATGGCCACTGCTTTTGAGCTGCTTCAAGGGGCTTCCATTTTTACTAAGCTGGATCTCCGCAATGCTTACCATCTCGTGCGGATCCGGCCAGGAGACGAATGGAAGACGGCGTTCAACACGCCCACGGGACACTATGAATATCGGGTGATGCCGTTCGGGCTCACCAATGCCCCCGCAGTATTCCAAGCCCTGATTAATGATGTTCTCCGGGATATGCTTAATCTGTTCGTCTTCGTGTACCTGGACGATATCCTCATCTTCTCGAGGTCACTGAAGGAGCATGAGGGGCATGTTAGCCGGGTTCTCCAGAGGCTCCTTGACAATCACCTCTACGTTAAGCCTGAGAAGTGTGAATTTCATGTTTCTCAGACTCAGTTTCTCGGGTTTATTGTCACTCCCGGGCACCTAGAGATGGATCCCAAGAAGGTCAAGGCGGTCCACGATTGGCCCACACCTGCCACGGTCAAGGAGGTTCAACGGTTCATTGGCTTTTCTAACTTCTATCGGAAGTTCATCAAGAATTTCAGCTCGGTGGTAGCCCCCTTGACGACGCTTACCAAGGGAGGAGGGACCAAGATTCACTGGGGTCCGGAAGCAGCAGGGGCCTTCGAGGATCTCAAGCGCCGCTTCACTTCTGCTCTGATTCTGGTGACCCCTGACCCAGAAAGACCTTTCGTGGTGGAGGTGGACGCCTCAGAAGTGGGGGTAGGAGCCGTCCTGTCACAGAGGGGTGCGGATGGGAGATTACACCCTTGTGCCTTCATGTCTCGCCGCCTGTCTGAGGCCGAGCGCAACTACCACGTGGGGGATCTAGAGTTGCTTGCGGTAAAACTGGCCTTGGAGGAGTGGCGCCATTGGCTTGAGGGGGCTCAGCACCCTTTCCAGGTTCTCACAGACCACAAGAACCTGGAATATCTCCAACAGGCTAAGCGGATGAACCCTCGGCAAGCACGATGGTCTCTTTTCTTTAATCGATTCCAGTTCCTCCTGACTTACCGACCTGGCACCAAGAACGTCAAGCCGGATGCTCTGTCTCGAGTCTACTCTCCCGAGGTACAAGAGAAGCCCTTGGCATCGATTATTCCGAGGTCTAGGATCGTCGCACCTCTTCAGTGGGAACTAGAAAGAGGGGTACGAGAAGCTCTTGTCCAGGAGCCCGATCCAGGCGGTGGTCCTGCCGGTCGCCTGTACGTTCCTCTCTCTGTTCGGGCCCGCGTCTTGCAGTGGGGTCATGAGTCGCCCTTGACATGCCATCCAGGCAGTGCTCGCACACTGGAGTTCCTCCGACGGCGGTTTTGGTGGCCGTCCATCAAGAAGGACGTGCAGGGCTATGTTGAGGCCTGCCCTGTGTGCAACCAGGGAAAGTCGACACGCCAGCGACCCCAGGGACTGCTCCATCCCTTACCTGTTCCTCGAAGGCCATGGTCACACCTTTCTCTGGACTTTGTTACGGGACTTCCTCTATCCCAGGGCAACACCGTCATCCTAGTGGTGGTAGACCGGTTCTCTAAGGCTGCCCGGTTTATCCCCCTGCCCAAGCTGCCCTCGGCTAAGGAGACTGCTGAGCTCCTCATGAACCATGTCTTCCGGATATTTGGTATTCCCCTGGACGTGGTCTCTGACCGAGGTCCCCAATTCTCGTCCCGGTTTTGGGGGGCCTTCTGCAGGCTTGTTGGGGCCACAGCCAGCCTATCGTCGGGGTTCCATCCAGAGTCTAATGGCCAAACGGAACGGGTTAATCAGGATCTGGAGACCACCCTGCGGTGTATGGCGGCCAGTAATCCCACGTCTTGGGCCACCTATATTATTTGGGCTGAATATGCCCACAACACCCTCCAGTCCTCAGCCACCGGATTGTCCCCATTCGAATGCCAGTTCGGTTACAACCCTCCATTATTTCCAGAGGAGGAGGCGCAGGTTGGTGTTCCCTCGGCCCAGCGCTTTGTCCAACGCTGTAGGCGGACCTGGAAGAAGGCCAGGCGTGCCCTCCTTCGGACCTCCCAGAGATACCAAAGTCAGGCTAATCGCCACCGCCGGACGGCCCCTAGTTTCCGAGCTGGTCAGAGAGTTTGGTTGGCCACTAAGAACCTGCCCCTCCGGGTCGAATCCAAGAAGCTTTCCCAGAGATACATCGGCCCTTTCCGCATTGCTAGAAAGGTTAACCCTGTGTCTTATCGTTTGGTTCTCCCTCGCTCCCTTCGTATTAACCCCACTTTCCATGTCTCACTTATTAAACCTGTCTTGTCTTCTCCCTTTGCCCCCCCACGCAGACCCCCGCCACCTCCCAGGATTATTGACGGCCAGCCAGCCTACACAGTCCGCCGGATACTGGACTCCCGGAGGGTCCAGAACTCTCTGCAGTATCTGGTGGACTGGGAGGGCTACGGGCCAGAGGAGCGCTCCTGGGTTCCAGCCAGGGACATCCTGGATCCAGGGTTGGTCCGAGATTTTCGCACCCTGAGGCCAGGGTGTTCTGGAAGGAACGTCAGGAGTCGTTCCTAGAGGAGGGGGTCCTGTCAGCTTCCTGCTTCTCCTGTTTGTCTCCTGGCCTCTAGAGGTCAGCTGTGTTCCCCTCTGCCTTTGTTCTTCCTCATGTGTCCTCATTAGTTTGATCCAGGTCACCTGTGCCTTGTTTTCCCTTTAGTATTTTAGCTGTGTGTTTTCCCCTTGTTTCTCACTTGGTTATTGCGTCCTGACTATGTGTCTCCTGCTTTGTCCCACCGTGTCAGTCCTAGTAAGTTGTTCGAAGTTATCTTTAGTTTGTTTTTCTCCCCTCGTGGAGTTGTTTTGTTTTGCCTCCTGTTTTGGAACATTAAATCTACTTGCCTGGAGTATTGCCTTGGGTGTTTCATTTGGGTCCTACAACATCTCCTCTGTGGCTAAGGGGTAGTACCCCCAGCTCTACACATCTGAGACCGGAGTTCTAGCCCGGCTTGTGACAGAATGTTATCAGATCTTCAACCAAAACCTAATATTAGATAAAGGGAACATAAGTGGACAAATAACACAACAATTACATATTTATTTCATAAACAAAGTTATGCAACACCCAATTCCCCTGTGTGAAAAAGTAATTGCCCCCTTACACTCAATAACTGGTTGTGCAACCTTTAGCTGCAATGACTCCAACCAAATGCTTCCTGTAGTTCTGTTGATCAGTCTCTCACGTCGCTGTGGAGGAATTTTGGCCCACTCTTCCATGCAGAACTGCTTTAACTCAGTGATGTGTGGGTTTTCAAGCATGAACTGCTCGTTTCAAGTCCTGCCACAACATCTCAATTGGGATTAGGTCTGGACTTTGACTAGGCCATTCCAAAATGTCAAATTTGTTTCTTTTTAGCAATTTTCATGTAGACTTGATTGTGTGTTTTGGATCATTGTCTTGCTGCATGACCCAGCTGCGCTTCAGCTTCAGCTCATAGACAGATGGTCTGACATTCTCCTGTAGAATTCTCTGATACAGAGCAGAATTCATGGTTCCTTCTATTAAGGCAAGTCGTCCAGGTCTTGAGGCAGCAAAGCATCCCCAAACCATCACACCACCACCACCATGCTTGACCTTTGGTATGATGTTCTTACTGTGGAATGCAGAGTTTGATTTTCGCCAGGCATTACTGGAACCATGTTGTCCAAAAAGTTATACTTTTGAATCATCTGTCCATAGAACGTTCTTCCTGTCACGTTCGTTGAATGACGGGTCAGACCAAGGCGCAGCGTGATATATGTACATGTTTATTATAACTATTAAACACACTACAAAACGACAAAGGAAACGAAACGTGAAGTCCAAGGTAGAACACACAATATACCTTACACGGAACAAGATCCCACAACCCACTAGTGCCAATAGGCTGCCTAAGTATGATCCCCAATCAGAGACAACGAGCTACAGCTGTCTCTGATTGGGAACCACACTGGCCAACATAGATCTACACATAATAGATCGAAACATAGAAAACACACAACACATAATATACACACCCTGACTCAACATTTAAGCATCCCCTGAGTCAGGGCGTGACACTTCCAAGAGTCTTGATGATCATCCAGGTGCTTTTTGGCAAACTTGAGTCAACTTTTTGGACGAGATGGGTCCCATTATGCCTGGCGAAAACCAAACACTGCATTCCACAGTAAGAACATCATACCAAAGGTCAAGCATGGTGGTGGTGGTGTGATGGTTTGGGGATGCTTTGCTGCCTCAGGACCTGTACAACTTGCCTTAATAGAAGGAACCATGAATTCTGCTCTGTATCAGAGAATTCTACAGGAGAATGTCAGACCATCCGTCTGTGAGCTGAAGCTGAAGCGCAGCTGGGTCATGCAGCAAGACAATGATCCAAAACACACAATCAAGTCTACATGAAAATTGCTAAAAAGCAACAAATTTGACATTTTGGAATGGCCTAGTCAAAGTCCAGACCTAATCCCAATTGAGATGTTGTGGCAGGACTTGAAACGAGCAGTTCATGCTTGAAAACCCACACATCACTGAGTTAAAGCAGTTCTGCATGGAAGAGTGGGCCAAAATTCCTCCACAGTGACGTAAAAGACTGATCAACAACTACAGGAAGCATTTGGTTGGAGTCATTGCAGCTAAAGGTGGCACAACCAGTTATTGAGTGTAAGGGGGCAATTACTTTTTCACACAGGGGAATTGGGTGTTGCATAACTTTGTTTATGAAATAAGTATGTCATTGTTGTGTTATTTGTTCACTTATGTTCCCTTTATCTAATATTAGGTTTTGGTTGAAGATCTGATAACATTTAGTATCACAAATATGCAAAAGTAGAGAAAATTAGAAAGGGGGCAAATACTTTTTCATAGCACTGTATAAAACACATTAAAATCACATTTTTGACTGCACTGGGCCGTTAAGATGTCTGTGACATCTGCACAATCATGAGATTAAGGTTTTAGTAAGTCTTCAAACAAAGACCAAACATTAATTATTCTGTTTATGCCAACACAGAGGAAGATGAGTGAGAGACGCATGGCTGTTCTGAGACAGGACAAGAGTGACAGTGATTCAGAGGACGGAGAGACCACCTACAGGAGCCTGGCTGATGGCAGTACCTCAGACATCTCCGCCTCTGTGACCCAGGCCATACCCTTCCAGGCCAGGAACTACTACAAGAGTGTGTCTGAGAACAAGGAGATCATCAAGCTGGTTTCTGTGCTCAGCACCTCCATCAACTCTACCAAGAAGGTACATACAGGTGTACACACAAAACAAATACAAATTATATTTCTCCTGTTTTCCTAACTTTCTAACTATTTTGTGTTTGATACTGATACCTATCCCCTAAGATGTTGCTGTGGAAATGAGACCTAAATCAAATCAATGAAAACTTGATTGAAAGTGCATTTAAGACCTGGCTGTTGTGTTGTTGTTGACCAGGAGGTGATGAATGCTCTGGACCGCTTCAGTCGTTACCACCACATCTGGAGGAAGGAGAGAGAGGACACCATCCAGAAGTTCAGCCAGGGCAGCCCTCTGCTGTCTGAGTTTGAGTCTCAGATCCTCTACTACAAAGACCTGGAGCTGGAGATCAACGCTGAGCCTGAGTACATCACTGTAGGAGCTCTGGCCCTCTATACAGGTAGAATACATCGCTGTAGGATCTCTGACCCTCTATACAGGTAGAGTACATCACTGTAGGATCTCTGGCCCTCTATACAGGTAGAATACATCGCTGTAGGATCTCTGGGCCTTTATACAGGTAGAATACATCACTGTACGATCTCTGGCCCTCTATACAGGTAGAATACATCACTGTAGGATCTCTGGCCCTTTATACAGGTAGAATACATCACTGTAGGATCTCTGGCCCTTTATACAGGTAGAATACATCACTGTAGGAGATCTGGCCGTTTATACAGGTAGAATGCATCGCTGTAGGATCTCTGGCCCTCTATACAGGTAGAATACATCACTGTAGGATCTCTGGCCCTCTATACAAGTAGAATACATCACTGTAGGATCTCTGGCCCTCTATACAAGTAGAATACATCACTGTGGGAGCACTGGCCCTCTATACAGGTAGAGTACATCACTGTGGGAGCACTGGCCCTTTATAAAGGTACATAGCCATGGGAAGTAGGGGTGCTGAGGGTGCTGCAGCACCCCCTGAAAAATCTGAATCTAACTCTCTACAACTTTCTCCCCGTTATTTGAAATTTCAGGCTATTTCAAAGCAATTCACTGCTAATCCACTGCATTAACCTTAAAAGACAACCCTGCCAAATATGACTGCACATGTTCTTAGTAGTATTTCACAATACTGTTATTTCATTTTTCAACATTGCATGAATATCTGACTATTATCAGACTAATATCTGATTTGTTGTCTAACAGCTGACCTGAAGATGGCCCTGACTGCGGAGACAAAGAGCTGGATGGTGGACTACGGCCTGCACTGTAACAGGAAGTACCGGACAGATATGGAGAACATCTTCACATTAGTGGACGAAGCGGCAAAGAAACTGAACCGACCAATCAAAGACATGGACGACATCCGCATCGCCATGGCATCGCTGAAGGAGATCAGAGAGCAACAGATCTCCATTGACTTCCAAGTGGGACCCATAGAGGTAGGGAACACAAATGCACACTTCTTTCAGAGAGATACTGTATGAATAATTCACTGAGACTATCTGCAATGTCCGCTTTCATTGAGTAGGAGGCGAACCTTAATTCCCACCTAAGTAAAATTTCCACTTAGACGTGCATTGATATCAATGGGTGAAAATTCAACTTGGAAGTTAGGATATGCCCATAGTTTGATTAAGTCCTTGCTGTCTGTATTTGGTTGTGAGAAGCCATTGGAGACCTGTGTTGTACTATGTGTCTGTTCAGTGCTGTACATTCCCCTTCCCCTTTCCTAGGAGTCCTATGCCATGCTCCATAAGTACGGCCTGGTAGTGGCGAAGGAGGAGGCAGAGAAGGTGGACACGCTACGCTACACCTGGGAGAAGCTGCTAGCCCGCAGCACCGAGGTCCAGAATGAGCTGGTGTCCCTGCAGCCCAACTTCAGAGGAGAGCTCATAGACAACGTACAGACGTTCGTGGAGGACTGTGGACACTTCTATCAGGACTATGACAAGGTTCAGACACGTCTCACAGCTCGTTCTAGCTGTTACTCGCAGCTACACCTAACTCCAAGGCTGTCTCGGTTTTAGACATTTCTATTTCTGTTACAGTTAACTTGGCACACTCTAAATAAGACTGCTAGCTAATTGTTGACACAGGCTTCGTTTCATTCCCAGGACGGTCCGATGGTTGTCGGACTGGCTCCCCAAGACGCTAGTGACAGACTCATCATGTTCCAGGTGAGTACAGTGTGCATCTTCAAGAGAGGAATCTACAGTTGAAGTCGGAAGTTTACGTACACCTTAGCTAAATACATTTAAACTCTGTTTTTCACAATTCCTGACATTTAATCCAAGTAAAAATTCCCTGTTTTAGGTCAGTTAGGATCACCACTTTATTTTAAGAATGTGAAATGTCAGAATAATAGTAGAGAGAATGATTTATTTCAACTTGTATTTCTTTCATCACATTCCCAGTGGGTCAGAAGTTTACATACACTCAATTAGTATTTGGTAGCATTGCCTTTAAATTGTTTAACTTGGGTCAAACTTTTCGGGTAGCCTTCCACAAGCTTCCCACAATAAGTTGGCTGAATTTTGGCCCATTCCTCCTGACAGAGATGGTGTAACTGAGTCAGGTTTGTAGGCCTCCTTGCTCGCACACGCTTTTTCAGTTCTGCCCACAGATTTTCTATAGGCTTAAGGTCAGTGCTTTGTGATGGCCACTCCAATACATTGACTTTGTTGTCCTTAAGCCATTTTGCCACAACTTTGGAAGTATGCTTGGGGTCATTGTCCATTTGTAAGACCCATTTGCGACCAAGCTTTAACTTCCTGACTAATGTCTTGAGATGTTGCTTCAATATATCCACATAATCTTCCTTCCTCATGATGCCATCTATTTTGTGAAGTGCACCAGCCCTCCTGCAGCAAAGCACCCCCACAGCATGATGCTGCCACCACCGTGCTTCACGGTTGGGATGGTGTTCTTCGGCTTGCAAGCATCCCCCTTTTTCCTCCAAACATAATGATGGTCATATGGCCAAACAGTTCTATTTTTGTTTCATCAGACCAGAGGACATTTCTCCAAAAAGTACGATCTTTATCCCCATGTGCAGTTGCAAACCGTAGTCTGGCTTTTTTATGGCGGTTTTGGAGCAGTGGCTTCTTCCTTGCTGAGCGGCCTTTCAGGTTATGTCGATATAGGACTCGTTTTACTGTAGATATAGATACTTTTGTACCTGTTTCCTCCAGCATCTTCACAAGGTCCTTTGCTGTTGTTCTGGGATTGATTTGCACTTTTTGCACCAAAGTACGTTCATCTCTAGGAGACAGAACGCGTCTCCTTCCTGAGCGGTATGACGGCTGCGTGGTGCCTTGGTGTTTATACTTGCGTACTATTGTTTGGACAGATGAACGTGGTACCTTCAGGCATTTGGAAATTGCTCCCAAGGACGAACCAGACTTGTGGAGGTCTACAATTTTTTTTCTGAGGTCTTGGCTGATTTCTTTTGATTTTCCCATTATGTCAAGCAAAGAGGCACTGAGTTTGAAGGTAGGCCTTGAAATACATCTACAGGTACACCTCCAATGGACTCAAATTATGTCAATTAGCCTATCAGAAGCTTCAAAAGCCATGACATCATTTTCTGGAATTTTCCAAGCTGTTTAAAGGCACAGTGAACTTAGTGTTCTGACCCACTGGAATTGTGATACAGTGAATTATAAGTGAAATAATCTGTCTGTAAACAATTGTTGGAAGAATTACTTGTTTCATGCACAAAGTAGATGTCCTAACCGACTTGCCAAAACTATAGTTTTTTAATAAGAAATTTGTTGAGTGGTTGAAAAACGAGTTTTAATGACTCCAACCTAAGTGTATGTAAACTTCTGACTTCAACTGTATATACTACTCTGCAGCACTTAGTTTAAGTTGATACATTCACAGAGGTTTTCATTCAGATGTTCTGTGCCTTATTTTTTGTGAGCATTAATATTATGTATGACATATTTCTACAGTATTTAACAAAGACAACAACATGCATGATTGTATTATTGTGTGTTGTATGGTTTTGGAAATGATATATGTGACCATTCATACACTTTACTGTCATGTGACCATTCATGCACTTTACTGTACTTCTCATTTCATTTGGTCAGAATCGCTTTGACAACCTGTTCCGTAAGTACATCACCTACACTGGTGGAGAGGAGCTGTTTGGCCTGCCTGTGACCCAACACCCTCAGCTGCTGGAGATCAGGAGGCAGCTCACCCTCCTCCAGAAGCTCTACGGACTCTACAACAGCGTCATCGACACCGTCAACGGGTACTATGACATCCTCTGGGCCGACATCCAAATAGAGAGGATCAATAACGAACTTCTAGACTTCCAGACGCGGTAAGGAAATCAAACTACAACCTAGACCATGAGAGACATTTACACAGAAATGGATAAATAATCCAAAAAAAATGCCCTCCATTTCCAGTTGTCGCAAGCTGCCCCGTGCCCTGAAAGAGTGGCAGGCATTCCTTGACCTGAAGAAAAGTATAGACGAGTTCAACGAGTGCTGCCCCCTACTGGAACTGATGACCAATAAGGCCATGATGACGCGTCACTGGAAGAGAATCACCGAGGTGACAGGACACAGCTTCGAGGTGGAGACTGACACCTTCAAGCTGCGCAACATCATGGAAGCGCCGCTCCTCAAATGCAAAGAGGAAATTGAGGTGATTATGGATTATTGTTGTTGCTGTTGTTGGTGCTGAAACCCGGGAAGGAACCAGGTAATTGATTTTCTATAGCCTACTCAGCCTAACATACATTCTCTATAGCCATACAACTACTGGTACTCAACTCAAGGTACTGTAAATTGAGGCTTGAAAAAAAGGTTGTTTGACCTCAGTGGGACAACTTGGAATAACAAAGGTAAAATAAAGATAAATGTTGTTTGAACTCCCGCCGGGCAGGACATTTGCATCAGTGCGGTGAAGGAGAGGGACATTGAGCAGAAGCTGAAGCAGGTGATTGCTGAGTGGGACAACAAGACGTTCACCTTCGCCAACTTCAAGACGCGAGGGGAGCTGCTGCTGA
Source organism: Coregonus lavaretus (assembly GCF_964263955.1). Lineage (NCBI taxonomy): Eukaryota > Metazoa > Chordata > Actinopteri > Salmoniformes > Salmonidae > Coregonus > Coregonus lavaretus. The sequence continues at coordinate 18,537,148 of NC_140000.1, read as the reverse complement.
GGGGCGACAGCACCGCCGAGATCATTACTAACATGGAGGACAGCCTCATGGTGCTGGGATCACTCATGAGCAACAGGTTAGACTAGAGACCTACTGGAGGCACAAATGACTTAGCCTGGAAATCAAGACTGATTTCTACTTCAGTTTTGTTAACAATAGTGAAATGTAGCCTGATTCAGTCTTGATTTTGAAGCTACAAATGACCTGGGGGTTAGGAGTGATATCAGATTTCTTCTCAATTGTTTATCATATTTCAGCATCCAGTTGACTTGTCATCTAGAGTTCAACTGTTGTGTTTTTGGGGAATAAGACTGGGGTGCTATGTTTAAATCCCTGTAAGGTTTTAGCTGTATTGTACAGACTTTTAGTGTTGTTTGTGTACTGTAGTAGCCAATGCTTGACTCGGCTGATGACTTGGTGCTCCACAGGTACAACACGCCATTCAAGGCCCAGATCCAGAAATGGGTTCAGAACCTTTCCAACACCACTGACATCATAGAGAACTGGATGACTGTCCAGAACCTGTGGATCTACCTCGAGGCTGTGTTCGTGGGTGGGGACATAGCCAAACAGCTACCCAAGGTAAGAATCAATACATTGACTTTTCATCTGAAAACACATCTTTAACCTTATGCTATCAGTGATAGGGTTCCACAATTTCGTGCTCTTTCACAAAGTGCCCAGGGTTTTCAGAAATCACGTGGTTTTTTTTAAAACTCAGGAACTTTTGAGGAAATTTTCAAAATTGTGCAAACTTAATCAGGACTGACAATCTAGTCTGAATCATCTGAATGACAGGAGGCGAAGCGTTTCTCCAACATCGACAAGTCCTGGGTGAAGATCATGACGCGGGCCCATGAGATGCCCAACGTGGTGCAGTCATGTGTGGGGGACGAGACCATGGGACAACTGCTGCCTCACCTGCTGGAACAACTGGAGATCTGTCAGAAGTCTCTCACTGGGTATGTCTGTCTGGAGGTCTGTCAGAAGTTTCTGGGTAAGTCTGTCTGGAGATCTGTCAGAAGTCTCTCACTGGGTAAGTCTGTCTGGAGGTCTGTCAGAAGTTTCTGGGTAAGTCTGTCTGGAGTTCTGCCAGAAGTCTCTGGGTAAGTCTGTCTGGAGGTCTGTCAGAAGTCTCTGGGTAAGTCTGTCTGAAGGTCTGTCAGAAGTCTCTCACTGGGTAGGCCTATACTTATAAATTGAGTTTTCAATGTTTGATATGTGTATTAGATAGTTGAATTTGAAAGTATTCATGTACCAGTATGACACCTTCCAAGTCTACCTACGTTGTACATCGGTAGCTTGATGATGTGTACTAAACTTGTATTGTTTTCAACCCTTGGTTGTGTGTGTGATTGTGTGACTGGCAGGTACTTGGAAAAGAAGCGTCTGCTGTTCCCTCGGTTCTTCTTTGTGTCTGACCCGGCCCTGCTGGAGATTCTGGGCCAAGCCTCGGACTCCCACACCATCCAGGCCCACTTGCTCAACGTCTTTGACAACATCAAATGTGTCCGCTTCCATGACAAGGTACAGTAACGCACAGACATACATATTCTTTTTTTCTACAATTATCACGGTCAGGCCTCCTAATGTAGTAGTATCTGCCCTTCTGCAATAGTAACTACCCTAGATTCAGCAACATCAATAGTATCTGCCCTTCTGTTTCCATAGATGTACGACAGGATCCTGGCCATCTCGTCCAGGGAGGGGGAGACGGTAGAGCTGGATCGGCCGGTGACGGCTGAGGGGAATGTGGAGGTCTGGCTCAACGCCCTGCTGAAGGAATCCCAGAGGTCTCTTCACCTGGTCATCAGACTGGCTGTCCTGGCCATCCAGGACTCAGGCTTCCAGCTCATTGAGTTCCTGGACTCTTTCCCTGCTCAGGTGGGGAGACATGGGATACATCCTAAATGGAACCCTATTACATACAGTAGTTCACTACTTTTAACCCAGGCCCTGTTCACTCTATAGGGAATAGGCTGCAATTTGTGACACAGTCCTGTTCTTGGGGTCATCATTCATTCTGTTTTATAATGGGATAGTAAAGATTACCTTAACCTTGACCTTGGAGCAATGGCCTCGCAGTTAGACTTTCCCACTCTTATGTTTCATTACTCAATATCTAATCAGGGATTCCTGCTTTTCTGACATTATCCTCCATTAATGTATAACTGAAACTGATCTATACCCTAGCCAAATTCCAAACATTCCTGAATTTATACATTGTCCTGATTACATCCCTGATTGATATGAAGACATCTAAGCCAGGAAAGATAACTTTACACTCTCTCGTTGATGTCCTATAATGATGTCCTCTCTTCCTCACTCCATCAACCAGGTTGGTCTGCTGGGAGTCCAGATGATCTGGACCAGAGACTCAGAGGAGGCCCTGACCAACGCCCGCTATGACCGTAAGATCATGCCCAAGACCAACCAGTTCTTCCTGGAGCTTCTCAACACCCTGATAGACATGACCACTAAAGACCTGGCCTCAGTGGAGCGGGCCAAGTATGAGACACTCATAACCATCCATGTACACCAGAGGGACATCTTTGATGACCTGGTGAGTGGACTGGAATCACAAACTGACTCGGTGGCTAAAATTGTACATCAACCCCAAAGGTCCCTTTCAGTGTATAAACTGAAGGTACTAATTGAAACTTTTGGCAAACTGTGCCACCAAAGTTTTTCTGATTAGGGTGAGGTAGTCCCCTGTAGCTCAGTTGGTAGAGCATGGCGCTTGTAACGCCAGGGTTGTGGGTTAGTTTCCCACGGGGGGGGGGCAGTATGAAAATGTATGCACTCACTAACTGTAAGTCGCTCTGGATAAGAGCGTCTGCTAAAAGACTAAAATGTAAAATGTAGGTAGAGTCTGAGAATATCAATTTGAGTTTCCCCTGTTATTCCCAAGTCATTTGGGGTTTTAGGAATTTCATAGGCTTTTGCAATCCTTTGTTTACAGAATGGTTTCTCTTTCCCCCTCCTCTCCCCTCAGTGTCGGCTGCATATCAAAAGCCCTACAGACTTTGAGTGGATGAAGCAGTGTCGTTTCTACTTCAATGAGGACTCTGACAAGATGATCATCAACATCACTGACGTCAGCTTCATCTATCAGAATGAGTTCCTGGGCTGCACTGACAGACTGGTTATCACCCCTCTGACTGACAGGTAGGGATTAACTAGTTATCACCCCTCTGACTGACAGGTAGGGACTAACTAGTCATCACCCCTCTGACTGACAGGTAGGGACTAACTAGTCATCACCTCTCTGACTGACAGGTAGGGACTAACTAGTCATCACCTCTCTGACTGACAGGTAGGGACTAACTAGTCATCACCCCTCTGACTGACAGGTAGGGACTAACTAGTCATCACCCCTCTGACTGACAGGTAGGGACTAACTAGTCATCACCCCTCTGACTGACAGGTATGAACTAACTAGTCATCACCCCTCTGACTGACAGGTAGGGACTAACTAGTCATCACCCCTCTGACTGACAGGTAGGGACTAACTAGTCATCACCCCTCTGACTGACAGGTAGGGACTAACTAGTCATCACCCCTCTGACTGACAGGTAGGGACTAACTAGTCATCACCTCTCTGACTGACAGGTAGGGACTAACTAGTCATCACCCCTCTGACTGACAGGTAGGGACTAACTAGTCATCACCCCTCTGACTGACAGGTAGGGACTAACTAGTCATCACCCCTCTGACTGACAGGTAGGGACTAACTAGTCATCACCCCTCTGACTGACAGGTAGGGACTAACTAGTCATCACCCCTCTGACTGACAGGTAGGGACTAACTAGTCATCACCCCTCTGACTGACAGGTAGGGACTAACTAGTCATCACCCCTCTGACTGACAGGTAGGGACTAACTAGTCATCACCCCTCTGACTGACAGGTAGTGACTAACTAGTCATCACCTCTCTGACTGACAGGTAGGGACTAACTAGTCATCACCCCTCTGACTGACAGGTAGGGACTAACTAGTCATCACCTCTCTGACTGACATGTAGAGACTAACTAGTCATCACCTCTCTGACTGACAGGTAGGGACTAACTAGTCATCACCCCTCTGACTGACAGGTAGGGACTAACTAGTCATCACCCCTCTGACTGACAGGTAGGGACTAACTAGTCATCACCTCTCTGACTGACAGCTATGGACTAACTAGTATCACCTCTCTGACTGACAGGTAGGGACTAACTAGTCATCACCCCTCTGACTGACAGGTAGGGACTAACTAGTCATCACCTCTCTGACTGACAGCTATGGACTAACTAGTCATCACCCCTATGACTGACAGGTAGGGACTAACTAGTCATCACCTCTCTGACTGACAGGTAGGGACTAACTAGTCATCACCCCTCTGACTGACAGGTAGGGACTAACTAGTCATCACCCCTCTGACTGACAGGTAGGGACTAACTAGTCATCACCCCTCTGACTGACAGGTAGGGACTAACTAGTCATCACCTCTCTGACTGACAGCTATGGACTAACTAGTCATCACCTCTCTGACTGACAGGTAGGGACTAACTAGTCATCACCCCTCTGACTGACAGGTAGGGACTAACTAGTCATCACCCCTCTGACTGACAGGTAGGGACTAACTAGTCATCACCCCTCTGACTGACAGGTAGGGACTAACTAGTCATCACCCCTCTGACTGACAGGTAGGGACTAACTAGTCATCACCCCTCTGACTGACAGGTAGGGACTAACTAGTCATCACCCCTCTGACTGACAGGTAGGGACTAACTAGTCATCACCCCTCTGACTGACAGGTAGGGACTAACTAGTCATCACCTCTCTGACTGACAGCTATGGACTAACTAGTCATCACCTCTCTGACTGACAGGTAGGGACTAACTAGTCATCACCCCTCTGACTCACAGGTAGGGACTAACTAGTCATCACCCCTCTGACTGACAGGTAGGGACTAACTAGTCATCACCCCTCTGACTGACAGGTAGGGACTAACTAGTCATCACCCCTCTGACTGACAGGTAGGGACTAACTAGTCATCACCCCTCTGACTGACAGGTAGGGACTAACTAGTCATCACCCCTCTGACTGACAGGTAGGGACTAACTAGTCATCACCTCTCTGACTGACAGCTATGGACTAACTAGTCATCACCTCTCTGACTGACAGGTAGGGACTAACTAGTCATCACCCCTCTGACTCACAGGTAGGGACTAACTAGTCATCACCCCTCTGACTGACAGGTAGGGACTAACTAGTCATCACCCCTCTGACTGACAGGTAGGGACTAACTAGTCATCACCCCTCTGACTGACAGGTAGGGACTAACTAGTCATCACCCCTCTGACTGACAGGTAGGGACTAACTAGTCATCACCCCTCTGACTGACAGGTAGGGACTAACTAGTCATCACCCCTCTGACTGACAGGTAGGGACTAACTAGTCATCACCCCTCTGACTGACAGCTATGGACTAACTAGTCATCACCTCTCTGACTGACAGGTAGGGACTAACTAGTCATCACCTCTCTGACTGACAGGTAGGGACTAACTAGTCATCACCCCTCTGACTGACAGGTAGGGACTAACTAGTCATCACCTCTCTGACTGACAGCTATGGACTAACTAGTCATCACCCCTCTGACTGACAGGTAGGGACTAACTAGTCATCACCTCTCTGACTGACAGGTAGGGACTAACTAGTCATCACCTCTCTGACTGACAGGTAGGGACTAACTAGTCATCACCTCTCTGACTGACAGGTAGGGACTAACTAGTCATCACCTATCTGACTGACAGGTAGGGACTAACTAGTCATCACCCCTCTGACTGACAGGTAGGGACTAACTAGTCATCACCCCTCTGACTGACAGGTAGGGACTAACTAGTCATCACCTCTCTGACTGACAGGTAGGGACTAACTAGTCATCACCTCTCTGACTGACAGGTAGGGACTAACTAGTCATCACCCCTCTGACTGACAGGTAGGGACTAACTAGTATCACCTCTGACTGACAGGTAGGGACTAACTAGTCATCACCCCTCTGACTGACAGGTAGGGACTAACTAGTCATCACCTCTCTGACTGACATGTAGGGACTAGGAAGTGGCTCCACCACCACTCTAATAGCTTAACCAGTTATCATGCATTTTGGGCTAAAAGGGCAACATACTCTTGTGGCACTAAAAAGATGGAGGTTTTTGTGGCAAACTATTGCTAGGAGACACTAGAGTGCAGTGTTGGACACACATTTCAGTAACCAGTCTGCCAATACCACGGCCCAGCCTAACGTTGTAGTACCCTCAAGTATATGATGTATCACATTGAATATCTTTGGGTGATTATTTTAGGTGTACCTAACCCCTTGGTGTGTGTTTGTCCCAGGTGCTACATCACACTGGCCCAGGCTCTGGGGATGAGTATGGGAGGAGCCCCGGCCGGCCCTGCAGGGACAGGGAAGACTGAGACCACTAAAGACATGGGCCGCTGCCTGGGGAAGTACGTGGTGGTCTTCAACTGCTCTGACCAGATGGACTTCAGAGGACTGGGGAGGATCTTTAAAGGTAGGAGCTTCTACTCATATTGCCTGGTCCTAAATACATTTCTGCTGTCTTGCCAACTCCTGTGTTATTTGCATGGCAATGACCATAGGAGTTGGATATCCAGTACAAACAAAACGTATGTGATTTGGGGGGATTATAGGCTATATATAAGATCTCACTTATATTACTGTGAAGAGAATGATGATATCAACCTGAACCTAATGAAGAGTGTAATGTTGTGTGTCTTTGTGTTGATTTGCAGGTCAGGCTCTTGGGGTTGTTTTGTATGAGGAGTTTAATGTTGTGAAGAGTGATGTGTAATGTTGTGTGTAATGTTGTGTTGATTGGCAGGCCTAGCCCAGTCGGGCTCGTGGGGCTGTTTTGATGAGTTCAACCGTATCGACCTATCAGTGCTCTCTGTGGCAGCCCAGCAGATCGCCATCGTGCTTACCTGCAAGAAGGAGCGCCGCAAGAACTTCATCTTCACTGACGGAGACAACGTGGAAATGAACCCCGAATTCGGCATCTTCCTGACTATGGTTATTATTATTAGCAGTCTATAAACTACTCACTGTAGAAACCCCTTCACAAACGCTTTGTCAAGTAGAGCTTAATTTAATGTATTTCTGAAAGGAATAGTGAATTCTTGTCTCAAAGAAGATTAACTGAAACTAGTCTGAATCAGACAAGGTTTATTATTTGAGGATGTTAGTCATAGACTTTGTTTTGCATTTTCATAACATTAGTCATCTACACTATGTTCATGCCAGGTCATCATTGTAAATAAGAATGTATTCTTAACAGACTCACCTGGTTAAAATAAATATTTGATTAATAAATGTTTTTGCCCCCATCAGAACCCGGGCTACGCAGGTCGTCAGGAGCTTCCAGAGAACCTGAAGATCAACTTCCGCTCGGTGGCCATGATGGTCCCAGACCGTCAGATAATCATCCGGGTCAAGCTGGCCAGCTGTGGCTTCATAGACAACATAGAGCTGGCCAGGAAGTTCTTCACCCTCTACAAACTGTGCGAGGAGCAGCTCTCCAAGCAGGTCAGCTATGAAATGAAATGGAACTGCTGTAGATATTTCAATGACAGCTGAACATGCAAAGCTATACTTTTTTGTGAAAACTCAAGTCAATTGAAATGTTATTTAAATTGCCATCACAGTCTCAAATCACTTTAGAGGGAATTAATATGCCACCTGTCAGGTGGATGGATTATCTTGGCAAAGGAGAAATGCTTACTAACAGGGATGTAAAGAAATGTGTGCACAAATTGAGAGAAATACGCTTTTTTGCATAGGAAAAATGTCTGGGATCTTTTATTTCAGCTCATGAAACATGGAACCAACACTTTTCATGTTGCGTTTATATTTTTGTTCAGTATAAAAACAACAAAACTGTCCATGTATGTGTTGATTATGATCTTTGTGTAGTTCATAGTTCTATTTCCATACATTCCATGTTGGGTTCACTCTCTGTTTATAAGGTGCATTACGACTTTGGACTCCGAAACATTTTGTCAGTTCTGCGTACACTGGGGGCGGTGAAACGAGCGAACCCCAACGACACAGAATCTACCATCGTCATGAGGGTTCTCAGAGATATGAACCTGTCCAAGCTGGTGAGTACAGTCACTCAGACATACAGGACATTCTCCTCGAAATCAACTGCCATTCTCCTCGAAATCAACTGCCATTTTAGAAAAGCAATGTTTTTAAAGCAGCATTAAGTGTTACAAATTGTTATTTTTTCAGATATTATTCTGTAATATATGAGTAATGATTTCATCTTCAGTGAGGTGCAAAACAACACAAGTGGTATCATGGTTAACTTCATTGACACTATATGTGTTGACAGATAGATGAAGATGAGCCGTTGTTCCTCAGCCTGATAGAGGACCTCTTCCCTGGGATCCTGCTGGATAAAGCAGGCTACCCAGAGCTGGAGACAGCTATCGACAAACAGGTGAGAGGACATTTTATATAACATAATCCCTTTACATTTAGTTTGAAAATTGTCCATGTCACTCTGAAGTCTATCTGCATGTAGTTTCTCACAACCCTCCTCCTCACACTGCTTCTCTTCTCCCCCGTCCTCACCACCCATCTCTTCTCCCCCGTCCTCACCACCCATCTCTTCTCCCCCGTCCTCACCACCCATCTCTTCTCCCCCGTCCTCACCACCCTTCTCTTCTCCCCCGTCCTCACCACCCATCTCTTCTCCCCCGTCCTCACCACCCATCTCTTCTCCCCCGTCCTCACCACCCATCTCTTCTCCCCCGTCCTCACCACCCATCTCTTCTCCCCCGTCCTCACCACCCATCTCTTCTCCCCCGTCCTCACCACCCATCTCTTCTCCCCCGTCCTCACCACCCATCTCTTCTCCCCCGTCCTCACCACCCATCTCTTCTCCCCCGTCCTCACCACCCATCATTTCTCCTTTCCCCTACAGTACATTTGACATTTTAGTCATTTAGCAGACGCTCTTATCCAGGGCAATTACATGAGCAATTAGGGTTAAGTGCCTTCCTCAAGGGCACATCGACGGATTTTTCACCTAGTCAGCTCAGGGATTCGAACCAGCAACCTTTTGGTTACTGGACCTTTTGGTTTCTGGGTCTTAAGCGCTAGGCTACATGCCGCCCCCACAGTATAATACAGAGTTTAAGGGATTAATCTCATCTTGGTATTAGCCTTAATACCATAGGGCTTTTTAAAGTAGCATAAAACGTTTTTTCGATCTAAATGTGAGAGGTAGGGATTTATTTGTATTAACATGAAGAGTCTCACTCTCTCCCACTGTGGGTGGAGGAGTCTGGTCTCATAACATGAAGAGTTTCTCTTATCCCTATGTGCTCCATACTGTAGGTGGTGGAGGCAGGTCTGATCAGCCACCCTCCGTGGAAGCTGAAGGTGATTCAGCTGTTTGAGACCCAGAGAGTCCGCCATGGCATGATGGCCCTGGGGCCCAGCGGAGCAGGAAAAACCACCTGCATTCACACCCTGATGAGAGCCATGACAGGTGAGACAAGTCCCCATCAAAACACTTGACTTATTTAACCTTATTTACTACCTCATGGCAGTCATACTAAAGTAAAATGCACAGACGTTTACATGCACTAAAAAGCTGTGTTAAGTTTATTTGTATGTGTTTGCACCCACAGACTGCGGCCAGCCACACAGAGAGATGCGTATGAACCCCAAAGCGATCACCGCCCCTCAGATGTTTGGCCGTCTAGATGTAGCTACCAATGACTGGACCGACGGCATCTTCTCTACCCTGTGGAGGAAGACCCTGAGAGCCAAGAAAGGTGAGCCGGACACCTCCTCTTATTTCTTATTGTTATAGATCTTGTGTGTTTTTGTTCTACCTTGTTATTTTTAGTAGTACATTGTTATTGATTACTGCATTGTTGGGGTTAGAGCTGGCAAGAAAGGCATTTCACTGTACTTGTGCATGTGACATTAAAACTTGAAACTTGAAAGAAATACCCTGGACCTATACATGCTTTACACATGCAAGGTTACACATGCATTACACATGCTAGAGCATGAACCCATATACAGTACATACCGTATAGTCTCTATGGAATTCATATAGAATAATGGGGCAGACCATTTTCACCCATCTCTATTTCAATGTGTTTTCAATAATTTCATATCTTTCTATTAATTTCCCTGTCGTTTTACAAAAAGTGATGTTCTAATACTTTCCTCTGACCTCCATAGTTGATTTTGATGAGTTTAATAAGCAGACTGGTTCTAATGTTTCTATCCTCTGCAGGGGAGCACATCTGGATAGTACTAGATGGACCAGTAGATGCTATCTGGATAGAGAACCTCAACTCTGTACTGGATGACAACAGGACTCTGACCCTGGCCAATGGAGACAGGATCCCCATGGCCCCCAACTGCAAGATTGTGTTTGAGCCCCACAACATCGACAACGCTTCGCCTGCCACCGTGTCCCGTAACGGAATGGTGTTCATGAGCTCTTCTGTGCTCAACTGGAGCCCCATTCTGGAGGTGGGCAAAGGAACCTTCTCTCACACTTTATCAGTGGATGAAAATGTGTGTGTGTGCATCTTTGTCTATGTGTGTGTATATTTGTGTGTGTGTGTGTGTGTGTATGTGTACATGGGTGTAACTTTGTCTACATGTATACATGTGTGTTTTGTCCCCATGCAGGGCTGGCTGAAGAAGCGTTCCCCTCAGGAGGGAGAGGTGCTGAGAGAGTTGTTCTCCTCTTCCTTCCCAGAGCTCTACCGGTTCAGTGTTCACTGTCTGGAGTACAAGATCGACATGCTGGAGGCCTTCGTCATCATGCAGAGCATCAACATGCTGCAGGGCCTCATCCCCGCCAAGGTAGGCACCTGAAACCTCCATACTCCAACCATATTAAAAACCCTGCAGAAGAGGGATAATATCCTTACATCACTGAGCTCTATGAGTACTGTTGGAGTGAATTGCCCCCATATTCCTCATAGAAACAAATTACAATGTTCTAATGCCTAACTGATTTAATTCATCATGTCATTGTGATTCCTTAAGTACTCTGATTTTCAATTACTGTTGGACTATAACTCTCTGCATCTATGTGGGGATGGATTTCAATTTCCCTTTAGGTGACTGATTAATTTGAGTGCCAAGTATGAAGTATAGTAGCTATAAAGATGTAGAAGGGCTTTGGTACAGTATGCTGTGTTGATAGTGACTGTTGTGTTCCAGGAGCAGGGTGGGGAGGTGTCCAGGCAGCATGTGGAGCGTCTCTATGTGTTTGCTCTCATGTGGAGCATCGGAGCTTTACTGGAGCTGGAAGACAGGAGGAAGATGGAGAGCTGGCTCCGTGGCAACGACAACATCCATCTGGACCTCCCAGATATACCATCAGACAGCGAGGACACCATGTTCGACTACCACGTCACTATAGACGGTGAGGGGTAGATGTACAGTAGACAGACTCCACAAACTCACAACACACACTCAGTCCTCTTATAATGGACTGTTATGGAAGAGACACTTAACAAAAATATAAAGGCAACATGTAAAGTGTTGGTCCCATGTTTTCATGAGCTGAAATAAAACATGCACAAAAAGCTTATTTCTCTCTATGTTAGTGAGCATTTCTCCTTTGCCAAGATAATCCATCCACCTGACAGGTGTGGCACATTAAGCTGATTAAAAAGCATGATCATTACACAGGTGCACCTTGTGCTGTGGACAATAAAAGGTCACTCTAAAATGTGCAGTTTTATCACACAACACAATGCCACAGATGTCTCAAGTTTAGAGGGAGCGTGCAATTGGCATGCTGACTGCAGGAATGTCCACCAGAGCTGTTGCCAGATATTTGAATGTTCATTTCTCTACCATAAGCCGCCTCCAACGTCATTTTAGAGAATTTGGCAGTATGTCCAACCGGCCTCGCAACCACAGACCATGTGTAACCACACCAGCCCCTCCTCACCCGGCTTCTTCACCTGCGAGAGAGTCTGAGACCAGCCACTCGGACAGCTGATGAAACTGTGGGTTTGCACAACAGAAGAAGGAAGGTCCAAAAAATTGTCAAAGACTCCAGTCACCCAAGTCGTTGTAGACTGTTCTCTCTGCTACCGCACGGCAAGCGGTACCGGAGCGCCAAGTCTAGGTCCAAAAGGCTCCTTAACAGCTTCTACCCCCAAGCCATAAGACTACTGAACAATTATTCAAATGGCCACCCGGACTATTTACATTGACCCCCCCCCCCCCTTGTTTTTAAACTGCTGCTACTCGTTGTTTATTATCTATGCATAGTCACTTTACCCCTACCTACATGTACAAATTACCTCGACTAACCTGTACCCACATTGACTCGGTACCGGTACCCCCTGTATATAACCTCGTTATTGTTATTTTATTGTGTTACTTTTATTTTATGTTTTACTTTAGTTTATTTAGTAAATATTGTCTTAACTCTATTTCTTGAACTGCATTGTTGGTTAAGGGCTTTTAAGTAAGCATTTCATGTTAAGGTCTACACCTGTTGTATTCGGCATATGTGACAAATACAATTTGATTTGATAATTCCTGGAAGCTGAAAATGGCCCAGTTCTTCCATGGCCTGCATACTCACCAGACATGTCATCCATTGAGCATGTTTGGGATGCTTTAAATTGACATGTACGGCAGCGTGTTCCAGTTCCCGCCAATAGCCAGCAACTTCGCACAGCCATTGAAGAGGAGTGGGACAACATTCCACAGGCCACAATCAACAGCTTGATCAACTCTATGCGAATGAGATGTGTCACGCTGCATCTGGTCACACCAGATACTGACTGGTTTTCTGATCCACGCCCCTCCCTTTTTTTTAAAGGTATCTGTGAACAACATATGTATATCTGTGTTCCCAGTCATGTGAAATCCATGGATTAGGGCCTAATGAATTTATTTCAATTGACTGATTTCCTTATATGAACTGTAACTCAGTAAAATCTTTGAAATTGTTGCATGTTGCATTTATATTTTTGTTCAGTGTAGATCATAAGATCATATTGATCTTTCACAGTGCTCTTGCTCAATTAAAAAGTTGGTGCATTGAAATATAAACATCATGGGCCAATTGCAACCAGATTATCACCATCTGATAATGTATAAGGGCGGCAGGTAGCTTAGTGGTTAAGAGCGTTGTGCCAGTAACCGAAAGGTCGCTGGTTCTAATCCCCAAGCCGACTAGGTGAAAAATCTGTCGATGTGCCCTTGAGCAAGGCACTTAACCCTAATTGCTCCTGTAAGTCGCTCTGGATAAGAGCGTCTGCTAAATAACCAATTATTATTATTTTAATTATTGTTCAACCTTCCCAAGTTCTCTCACGTCCACCTCCGTACCTTCAGGCTCTGATCAGTCCCTACACCCAAACGAGGGCATTGTGTTCATCCACCTCTGGCCTGCTGGCCCCCCTACCTCTGCGGAAGCACAGTTCCCGCTCAGCCCAGTCAAAACTGCTCGCTGCCCTGGCACCCCAATGGTGGAATAAGCTCCCTCACGACGCCAGGACAGCGGAGTCACTCACCACATTCCGGAGACACTTGAAACCCCACCTCTTTAAGGAATACCTGGGATAGGATAAAGTAATCATTCTACCCCCCTTACCCCACCCCCCCAATTTTTTTTTTTATATATATATATATACAGTGAGGGAAAAAAGTATTTGATCCCCTGCTGATTTTTTACATTTGCCCACTGACAAAGAAATGATCAGTCTATAATTTTAATGGTAGGTTTATTTGAACAGTGAGAGACAGAATAACAACAACAAAAATCCAGAAAAACGCATGTCAAAAATGTTATAAATTGATTTGCATTTTAATGAGGGAAATAAGTATTTGACCCCCTCTCAATCAGAAATATTTCTGGCTCCCAGGTGTCTTTTATACAGGTAACGAGCTGAGATTAGGAGCACACTCTTAAAGGAAGTGCTCCTAATCTCAGTTTGTTACCTGTATAAAAGACACCTGTCCACAGAAGCAATCAATCAATCAGATTCCAAACTCTCCACCATGGCCAAGACCAAAGAGCTCTCCAAGGATGTCAGGGACAAGATTGTAGACCTACACAAGGCTGGAATGGGCTACAAGACCATCGCCAAGCAGCTTGGTGAGAAGGTGACAACAGTTGGTGCGATTATTCGCAAATGGAAGAAACACAAAATAACTGTCAATCTCCCTCGGCCTGGGGCTCCATGCAAGATCTCACCTCGTGGAGTTGCAATGATCATGAGAACGGTGAGGAATCAGCCCAGAACTACACGGGAGGATCTTGTCAATGATCTCAAGGCAGCTGGGACCATAGTCACCAAGAAAACAATTGGTAACACACTACGCCGTGAAGGACTGAAATCCTGCAGCGCCCGCAAGGTCCCCCTGCTCAAGAAAGCACATATACAGGGCCGTCTGAAGTTTGCCAGTGAACATCTGAATGATTCAGAGGAGAACGGGGTGAAAGTGTTGTGGTCAGATGAGACCAAAATCGAGCTCTTTGGCATCAACTTAACTCTCCGTGTTTGGAGGAGGAGGAATGCTGCCTATGACCCCAAGAACACCATCCCCACCGTCAAACATGGAGGTGGAAACATTATGCTTTGGGGGTGTTTTTCTGCTAAGGGGACAGGACAACTTCACCGCATCAAAGGTACGATGGACGTGGCCATGTACCGTCAAATCTTGGGTGAGAACCTCCTTCCCTCAGCCAGGGCATTGAAAATGGGTCATGGATGGGTATTCCAGCATGACAATGACCCAAAACACACGGCCAAGGCAACAAAGGAGTGGCTCAAGAAGGAGCACATTAAGGTCCTGGAGTGGCCTAGCCAGTCTCCAGACCTTAATCCCATAGAAAATCTGTGGAGGGAGCTGAAGGTTCGAGTTGCCAAACGTCAGCCTCGAAACCTTAATGACTTGGAGAAGATCTGCAAAGAGGAGTGGAACAAAATCCCTCCTGAGATGTGTGCAAACCTGGTGGCCAGCTACAAGAAACGTCTGACCTCTGTGATTGCCAAAAAGGGTTTTGCCACCAAGTACTAAGTCATGTTTTGCAGAGGGGTCAAATACTTATTTCCCTCATTAAAATGCAAATCAATTTATAACATTTTTGACATGCGTTTTTCTGTATTTTTTGTTGTTGTTATTCTGTCTCTCACTGTTCAAATAAACCTACCATTAAAATTATAGACTGATCATGTCTTTGTCAGTGGGCAAACGTAAAAAATCAGCAGGGGATCAAATACCTTTTTCCCTCACTGTATATATATATATATACAGTGGGGGGAAAAAGTATTTAGTCAGCCACCAATTGTGCAAGTTCTCCCACTTAAAAAGATGAGAGAGGCCTGTAATTGTCATCATAGGTACACGTGAACTATGACAGACAAAATGAGAAAAGAAAATCCCGAAAATCACATTGTAGGATTTTTAATGAATTAATTTGCAAATTATGGTGGAAAATAAGAATTTGGTCAATAACAAAAGTTTCTCAATACTTTGTTATATACCCTTTGTTGGCAATGACACAGGTCAAACGATTTCTGTAAGTCTTCACAAGGTTTTCACACACTGTTGCTGGTATTTTGGCCCATTCCTCCATGCAGATCTCCTCTAGAGCAGTGATGTTTTGGGGCTGTCGCTGGGCAACACAGACTTTCAACTCCCTCCAAAGATTTTCTATGGGGTTGAGATCTGGAGACTGGCTAGGCCACTCCAGGACCTTGAAATGCTTCTTACGAAGCCACTCCTTCGTTGCCCGGGCGGTGTGTTTGGGATCATTGTCATGCTGAAAGACCCAGCCACATTTCATCTTCAATGCCCTTGCTGATGGAAGGAGGTTTTCACTCAAAATCTCACGATACATGGCCCCATTCATTCTTTCCTTTACACGGATCAGTCGTCCTGGTCCCTTTGCAGAAAAACAGCCCCAAAGCATGATGTTTCCACCCCCATGCTTCACAGTAGGTATGGTGTTCTTTGGATTTAACTCAGCATTCTTTGTCCTCCAAACACGACGAGTTGAGTTTTTACCAAAAAGTTATATTTTGGTTTCATCTGACCATATGACATTCTCCCAATCCTCTTCTGGATCATCCAAATGCACTCTAGCAAACTTCAGACGGGCCTGGACATGTACTGGCTTAAGCAGGGGGACACGTCTGGCACTGCAGGATTTGAGTCCCTGGCGGCGTAGTGTGTTACTGATGGTAGGCTTTGTTACTTTGGTCCCAGCTCTCTGCAGGTCATTCACTAGGTCCCCCCGTGTGGTTCTGGGATTTTTGCTCACCGTTCTTGTGATCATTTTGACCCCACGGGGTGAGATCTTGCGTGGAGCCCCAGATCGAGGGAGATTATCAGTGGTCTTGTAGTCTTCCATTTCCTAATAATTGCTCCCACAGTTGATTTCTTCAAACCAAGCTGCTTACCTATTGCAGATTCAGTCTTCCCAGCCTGGTGCAGGTCTACAATTTTGTTTCTGGTGTCCTTTGACAGCTCTTTGGTCTTGGCCATAGTGGAGTTTGGAGTGTGACTGTTTGAGGTTGTGGACAGGTGTCTTTTATACTGATAACAAGTTCAAACAGGTGCCATTAATACAGGTAACGAGTGGAGGACAGAGGAGCCTCTTAAAGAAGAAGTTACAGGTCTGTGAGAGCTAGAAATCGTGCTTGTTTGTAGGTGACCAAATACTTATTTTCCACCTTAATTTGCAAATAAATTCATTAAAAATCCTACAATGTGATTTTCTGGAAAAAAAATCTCAATTTGTCTGTCATAGTTGACGTGTACCTATGATGAAAATTACAGGCCTCTCTCATCTTTTTAAGTGGGAGAACTTGCACAATTGGTGGCTGACTAAATACTTTTTTTCCCCACTGTATATATATATATATATATATATATATATATATATATATATATATATAATATATATATATATTATATATATTGTAAAGTGGTTGTCCCACTGGCTATCATAAGGTGAATGCACCAATTTGTAAGTCGCTCTGGATAAGAGCGTCTGCTAAGTGACGAAAATGTAAATGTAATCTGATCTCTTGTTAAACCATTAATATGCGTTAAATTCACCCACATAGCTGATCTCAATTTGCAAACATTATTGGTCACCTCATTACCATTCCTTATAAGGTGATGTTGGTATTACATTAGTCCTGCTTGCTTTCAAAGGGTTTCAAGATATGTTCACCCTCCGGTGGGTATTATCATCAGAAAAATGTAGTCATTTTTTAACAGACTAAGGGTCATTTATCTATTTGACAATCATTCCGTAGAACTGAACTAGTATTTCCAGCTGATGACATCGTGGATGGTGAAAATTCCATCTGATGACATCATGGATGGTGTCCATGATGCTCACATCTATTTGTTTTTCAATGATTTATTATTGTATGTCCTCCTGTGTGTGCAGGTCAGTGGGTCCACTGGAACACGCGGGTAGAGGAGTACGTCTACCCATCAGATCTCACTCCAGAGTACGGATCCATCCTGGTCCCCAACGTGGACAATGTCCGCACTGACTTCCTCATCCAGACCATCGCCAATCAGGGCAAGGTGAGAGTCCAAAAACCTAACCCACCTAACCCTAACCCTTACTCTAACCCTCATCCAAACCATAGCCAAACAGGGCGAGGTGGGTGTCCGTATTCACAAAGGGTCTCAGAGTATTAGGGCTGATCTAGGATCAAGTCCCCTATGTATATATAATCGTATTCATTATTATCTAAAAGGCTATACTGATCCTATATTAGCAATCCTGTTCTGAGTATTGTTAATTTGGCTTCTAAGTGGAGGATAAGTTACCCCCTAGCCATGTGATCTTGGTCAGATCCTCAAGAGTAATTCCTTCCTCGTTTTGTTGCAGGCTGTGCTGTTGATCGGAGAGCAAGGCACAGCCAAGACGGTCATCATCAAGGGATACATGTCAAAGTACGACCCCGAAACTCACATGGCCAAGAGTCTCAACTTCTCCTCCGCCACAACCCCACTCATGTTCCAGGTATTACACCTACAAAACAACACCACACACTTTCTGCTCTTTACTCTAACTTTTCAAGTTTTAGATGGGTAGGACTTTCTAAGATCAGTTGTGAATGAATTAAAATGTTTTCCAGTCACTTGTCAGTAAGTTTATCTGAATACTCAGGTCTATGCACCATTTATTTACAGTAACAATACTTCAAATGTGCATTTTGTTCCCTTATTCACTGTCTGTAAAGATGAAACACTTTCTTTCTTTCTCTCCAGCGGACTGTGGAGAGCTATGTGGACAAGCGGATGGGCACCACCTACGGCCCTCCTGCAGGGAAGAAGATGTCCATCTTTGTGGACGACATCAACATGCCAGTCATCAATGATTGGGGAGATCAGGTCGGACTCAAACTCAGCACTCATTAAATCACCATAGCGAAAGACAAAAAAGTGCACGTTTTCCCATTTGTTTTCCTGGGAAACCTTACCATATGAAATTGCAACCCGAGAGTGTACAGATTATTCTGCCTTTTTACCTAATTTCCTAATTTGTCTCACCCCGCTTTAGGTCACCAATGAGATAGTCCGCCAGCTGATGGAACAGAACGGGTTCTTCAATCTGGAGAAGCCGGGGGAGTTCACCAATATTGTGGACATCCAGTTCCTGGCAGCGATGATCCACCCAGGGGGAGGCCGCAACGACATCCCCCAGAGACTGAAGAGGCAGTTCTCCATCTTCAACTGCACCCTGCCCTCCAACGCATCCATCGACAAGATATTTGGTGGGTTTGGCTCCTTAAAAACTCTGAAATTGCATCTGTGTGTGGAGACTCTATGGTTTAGCTTCTTGATCAGTGTGGGTTTCCCTCTCCCCCTCTAGCATATTTAAAAAAGAAAATGATTGAATACCCTGTAATTTGAGTTACCTGTACTACTTCTCATCCATTTACACTGGGCTTCTTGTCATTTTGACTATATTATATATCTATATATACATATATAATTACACCATTTTATAGCTCTCAACAAAAACACTATTTTCTTTCACTTATTTACCTCAATGCTTCGTCCACCTTCACGTCGTCAACCCCTGTTCCCCTCACCTCACTCCTTTCCCTGACCAGGAGTCATCGGGACAGGACACTACTGTGCCAGGCGAGGCTTCACAGAAGAGGTGCGTGGAACTGTGGCCAAGCTGGTGCCGCTGACCCGTCGGCTGTGGCAGATGACCAAGGTCAAGATGCTGCCCACTCCGGCCAAGTTCCACTACATCTTCAACCTCAGAGACTTGTCCAGAGTCTGGCAGGGCATGCTCAACCCAACCGCTGAGGTGGTCAACTCTCTTACTGTGAGTCCATTCAAACGTTCCAGTAAAACTTTATTTGGGTATTCTATCTGTAGATTCTCTACAGACTATCAGTAACATTTAAACTAACTATCAACTAACCCTAACCTTAACCCTTACCCTAACCCTTATTCTAAACCTAAATCTAACTGTAATCTTAGAAAACAGTTGCTTATCAACACATAGTTTGTTGATAGTATGACATGCTCTACAGATGGACTATCTGGACTATCCAAATAAAGTGTGACTGAATTTCCTCTTGAAAGACAATAAACATAATCAATCAATCCAATACAACTAGAGGAATAAATATCAAAAGGTTACTCACTGGATCCAAAGGTCTGAATGAACTGAGAAAAATAGCTATGGCTTCTGTCCTAAATTACAGTAAGATTCGAGACATTTAATCAGCAGTTGTTCTGTGAATGTAGACTTAACATTTCCATGAGACAAATGTTGTTTTATTTTGACCCTGTATGCTGTAGGTGTTGCTTCAGCTGTGGAAGCATGAGTGTAAGCGTGTGATCGCGGACCGGTTCACCATGCCAGAAGATGTAGCCTGGTTCGACAGGGCCCTGGCCAAGCTAGTAGAGGAGGAGCTAGGAGAGGAAGAGAGGGCTGTGGTCGACTTCGGGGTAGACGGCTACTTTGTTGACTTCCTGAGAGATGCTCCTGAAGCTACAGGTATAGCCAAAGCACCAGGTACTGTATAGCCCCTTCACATGCATACACTATCTATCGCATGATCCTGCATGAGATAAGTCATTTGCAGTTTTTTAACCCTTATTGTCTATATTAAATATGTGCTGTATTTTTCTACCATGTATTAAGGATTCAAACAGTACATTCTAAGATGGTGTGTTAAGGTTTATTATTATGTTGTATATATTGCAGTTTAAAGCAGAATTTCAGGTTATTATATTAAATTAATATATATATATATATACTATAATAAATACAAAATATTGCTTCAATATTGCCAAATCAAGCAAACTAGCTATGTGCTAGCAGAGAGTTGGATCATTTGAATGGGATAATCTGGCATTAAAAATGACTACATTTTTCCCACCAGGTGAGGAGCCAGAGGATACAGACTTTGAGATGCCCAAGGTGTATGAGCCCATCGAGTCGCTTGAGAGCCTGATGGACAGGCTCAACATGTTCCTTGACCAGTACAACGATAGCATCAGAGGAGCTGGCATGGACATGGTGTTCTTCAGAGATGCTATGATACACCTGGTCAAGGTAGAGGGAAACTGTCATTATGCTCACTTGTAGTTATAGGTGTTTATGAGCAATTATTACCACCTTTGTCATGAATTATAGTGCATCGTGTATAGATCATAAGGTATTATAAACATGCTTATATCACATTACAATGAGGGTCTTCATAGAAAATATTACTAAACATTCCCATTGGAAGCTTTTGAAAGGCTTAGCTATTGTCAAGTGTCAATGTGCAGCGGTAGGACGGAGTCAGGCGCAGGACACAGAACTGAGTAAACGACGTACTTTACTCGATAAAGTAACCAACACTAATTTCCACGCAGGGAAAACACACCAGCTCACATAAGTCTTAGACACAAAACAAAGAACAAACACGCACAAAACCATGTGGGAACCAGAGGGTTAAATAGGGAAATAATATAATGTAATGGGAACCAGGTGTGTACAATCAAGACAAAACAAATGGAAAAAGAAACGTAGATCGGTGGCAGCTAGAAAGCCGGTGACGACGACCGCCGAACGCCGCCCGAACAAGGAGAGGCACTAACTTCGGCGGAAGTTGTGACAGTACCCCCCCCCTTGACGCGCGGCTCCAGCAGCGCGCCGACACCGGCCTCGGGGACGACCCGGACCGTACCCCTTCCACTCCACGAGGTACTGAAGGCCCCTCGCCTGACGCCTTGAGTCCATGATGGCTCGTACAGTATACGCCGGGACCCCCTCGATGTCCAGAGGGGGCGGAGGAACCTCCCGCACCTCAGACTGCGGGAGCAGACCTGCCACCACCGGCCTGAGGAGAGACACATGGAACGAGGGGTTAATACGGTAATCAGGGGGGAGCTGTAACCTATAGCATACCTCGTTCTGTCTCCTCAGGACTTTAAATGGCCCCACAAACCGCGGACCCAGCTTCCGGCAGGGCAGGCGAAGGGGCAGGTTTCGGGTCGAGAGCCAGACCCGGTCCCCCGGTGCATACACCAGGGCCTCACTGCGGTGGCGGTCGGCACTCGCCTTCTGTCACCTGATGGCCCGTTGCAGGCGCACATGGGCAGCGTCCCATGTCTCCTCCGAGCGCCGAAACCATTCATCCACCGCAGGTGCCTCGATCTGGCTCTGATGCCACAGTGCCAGGACCGGCTGATACCCTAGTACACACTGAAACGGAGACATGTTAGTGGAGGAGTGGTGGAGGGAGTTTTGGGCCATCTCTGCCCAGGGGATGAAAGCCGCCCCTCCCCCAGCCGGTCCTGGCAATAGGACCGCAGAAACCTACCCACATCCTGGTTAACTCTCTCCACCTGCCCATTACTCTCGGTATGGTTTGGATTCTCCACCATAGTTGCACCTATGGAAACACCTACACACCTCCCTGAGCACTGACGTGACCATCCCTTGAGAGCCCTCTGTTGCCACGAAATAGTGGGGTCATGAGAGGCCAACCAGGGAAACCCCAACACCACAGGAAACGCAGGAGAATCGATCAGGAAGAGACTAATTCTCTCCTCATGACCCTCCTGCGTTTTCATACATGGTGGAGCTGTGACCTCCCTAATCAGGACCAATCCTAGAGGATGACTATCTAAGGCATGTACAGGGAAGGGCACATCAACAGGAACAATAGGGATCCCTAATCTATGTGCAAATAAACGGTCCATAAAGTTCCCAGCTGCGCCTGAATCTACTAGTGCCTTATGCTGGGAATGCGGGGAAAACTCAGGAAATTCTATGCATACACACATGTGCGCAACAGGGAGCTCTGGGTGAGTCGGGTGCCTACTCACCTGGGATGATCCACCAGTGCCCTGCCTGCTGCCTCGACTCCTTCGGGAACCTCCCCAGCACCGACCAGCAGTGTGCCCTCTGCGGCCACAGTTGGTGCAGGAAACGTCCCCCCCTCCGGTCACCCTTAGAGCAGCACCTCCGAGCTCCATAGGGGTAGGGTCGGAGGTGCTGGGGGATGGAATGGACGGACCCTGACCCGGACGTCCACGGGTGGCCAACAGGTTATCCAGCCGAATAGATAAATCCACCAGCTGGTCGATGGTAAGGGTGGTGTCCCTGCATGCCAGCACCCGACGAACGTCCTCACGTAGACTACACCGGTAATGGTCGATCAGGGCCCTCTCATTCCATCCCGCGCTGGCAGCCAAGGTCCTGAAGTCCAGTGCGAAGTCCTGTGCGCTCCTCTTCCCCTGTCTGAGGTGGAACAAGCGTTCCCCCGCCGCTCTCTCCTCAGGTGGATGATCGAAGACAGGGGAAGGGTGAAATCCTCATAGCGAACCAACGCTGCGTCTATTCCTCCCCATTCGGCGTTGGCCCACTCAAGCGCTCTCCCAGACAGACAGGAGATGAGGGCAGACACGCTCTCGTATCCCGAGGGAGCCGGGTGGATGGTCGCCAGGTAGAGCTCCACCTGGAGCAGGAACCCCTGGCACCCAGCAGCCGTCCCATCATATGCCCTCGGGAGCGAGAGCCGAATCCCACTGGGTCCAGGTGACGGAGGGGTGGACATCGGTGTGGGTTGATCTGAAGTTGATGGGGTTGTGGGAAAAAACCCTTTCTCCCATCGCTCCATGGTCTGCAACATGGTCTGTGCCAAGATTCTGGAGCATCGTCGTGTGCTGCTGGACGCGCTCCTCCACGGGTACCGGAGGACTGGATGCACCTGCTGACTCCATATATGGTGTGTGTTTCTGTAAAGTGTCAATGTGCAGCGGTAGGACGGAGTCAGGCGCAGGACACAGAACTGAGTAAACAACGTACTTTACTCGATAAAGTAACCAACACTAATTTCCACGCAGGGAAAACACTCCAGCTCACATAAGTCTTAGACACAAAACAAAGAACAAACACGCACAAAACCATGTGGGAACCAGAGGGTTAAATAGGGAAATAATATAATGTAATGGGAACCAGGTGTGTACAATCAAGACAAATCAAATGGAAAAAGAAACGTAGATCAGTGGCAGCTAGAAAGCCGGTGACGACGACCGCCGAACGCCGCCCGAACAAGGAGAGGCACCAACTTCGGCGGAAGTCGTGACAGCTATCTTAAAGTCAGTCACCAATGAGTGTACGCATCAGATCACTTGATATAAGAATTGCTTCTATTGAAAACAGAAAAGGAAGGAGTCACTCCCACTCCAACACTCCACCTGTCTGTCTGTCTGTCTGTAGGTCTCCAGGATCATCCGCACGCCCAGAGGGAATGCCCTTCTGGTAGGAGTTGGGGGATCAGGCAAGCAGAGCCTGACTAAACTGGCTTCCTTCATCGCCGGATACAAGACCTTTCAGATCACACTAACACGGTACAGACACACCCTCCAATGTCTATACTAGCATACTACTACATACTGCATACTAAGTAGTATGCTAGGAAGGGTATTGGAACAGACACACAGTCTCATACAGTCCCTTTACAACTGTAACAGGCATTTGTAATGTATTGAACGTGGCCATGCAGTTCTGTTTTCCTCCTGTAGATGCACAGTGACTCTGCAAATTTGTCTTTCCTCGATTCCTCACGTCCCCTATCCTTCACTATTTTCACACCTTCACTATCACCTGTAACAACCCTGTGTTCTGTCCTCAGTTCGTACAACACTGCTAACCTGATGGAGGATCTGAAGGGTCTGTACAGGACAGCAGGCCAGCAGGGAAAAGGCATCAGCTTCATCTTCACTGATAACGAGATCAAGGACGAGTCTTTCCTGGAGTACATGAATAATGTGCTATCGTCTGGAGAGGTCAGGACTCACATTGATCACATGCACACACACACATAGAGGGCACACATAAAGCATTCGAGCATTTTCAAGAAGTTGTGTCAATCTGTGTTTGAGAGAAACAATTCTTGTACATTATAACTTGGATAACTGTTGTTATACAGTGGGGAAAAAAAGTATTTAGTCAGCCACCAATTGTGCAAGTTCTCCCACTTAAAAAGATGAGAGAGGCCTGTAATTTTCATCATAGGTACACGTCAACTATGACAGACAAATTGAGGGAAAAAAATCCAGAAAATCACATTGTAGGATTTATTATGAATTTATTTGCAAATGATGGTGGAAAATAAGTATTTGGTCACCTACAAACAAGCAAGATTTCTGGCTCTCACAGACCTGTAACTTCTTCTTTAAGAGGCTCCTCTGTCCTCCACTCGTTACCTGTATTAATGGCACCTGTTTCAACTTGTTATCAGTATAAAAGACACCTGTCCACAACCTCAAACAGTCACACTCCAAACTCCACTATGGCCAAGACCAAAGAGCTGTCAAAGGACACCAGAAACAAAATTGTAGACCTGCACCAGGCTGGGAAGACTGAATCTGCAATAGGTAAGCAGCTTGGTTTGAAGAAATCAACTGTGGGAGCAATTATTAGGAAATGGAAGACATACAAGACCACTGATAATCTCCCTCGATCTGGGGCTCCACGCAAGATCTCACCCCGTGGGGTCAAAATGATCACAAGAACGGTGAGCAAAAATCCCAGAACCACACGGGGGGACCTAGTGAATGACCTGCAGAGAGCTGGGACCAAAGTAACAAAGCCTACCATCAGTAACACACTACGCCGCCAGGGACTCAAATCCTGCAGTGCCAGACGTGTCCCCCTGCTTAAGCCAGTACATGTCCAGGCCCGTCTGAAGTTTGCCAGAGTGCATTTGGATGATCCAGAAGAGGATTGGGAGAATGTCATATGGTCAGATGAAACCAAAATATAACTTTTTGGTAAAAACTCAACTCGTCGTGTTTGGAGGACAAAGAATGCTGAGTTGCATCCAAAGAACACCATACCTACTGTGAAGCATGGGGGTGGAAACATCATGCTTTGGGGCTGTTTTTCTGCAAAGGGACCAGGACGACTGATCCGTGTAAAGGAAAGAATGAATGGGGCCATGTATCGTGAGATTTTGAGTGAAAACCTCCTTCCATCAGCAAGGGCATTGAAGATGAAACGTGGCTGGGTCTTTCAGCATGACAATGATCCCAAACACACCGCCCGGGCAACGAAGGAGTGGCTTCGTAAGAAGCATTTCAAGGTCCTGGAGTGGCCTAGCCAGTCTCCAGATCTCAACCCCATAGAAAATCTTTGGAGGGAGTTGAAAGTCCGTGTTGCCCAGCGACAGCCCCAAAACATCACTGCTCTAGAGGAGATCTGCATGGAGGAATGGGCCAAAATACCAGCAACAGTGTGTGAAAACCTTGTGAAGACTTACAGAAAACGTTTGACCTGTGTCATTGCCAACAAAGGGTATATAACAAAGTATTGAGAAACTTTTGTTATTGACCAAATACTTATTTTCCACCATAATTTGCAAATAAATTCATTAAAAATCCTACAATGTGATTTTCGGGATTTTTTCCCTCATTTTGTCTGTCATAGTTGACGTGTACCTATGATGAAAATTACAGGCCTCTCTCATCTTTTTAAGTGGGAGAACGTGCACAATTGGTGGCTGACTAAATACTTTTTTCCCCACTGTATATTGTGCTGTTTTTTTCAGGTATCAAACTTGTTCGCTCGAGATGAAATTGACGAGATCATCAGTGACCTCATACCAGTCATGAAAAGAGAGTTTCCTCGGCGACCACCGACCAATGAGAACCTCCATGACTACTTTATGAGCAGGGTCAGACAGAACCTTCACGTGGTTCTCTGCTTCTCTCCCGTGGGGGAAAAGTTCCGGAACAGAGCCCTGAAGTTCCCTGCCCTCATCTCCGGCTGCACCATGGACTGGTTCAGCCGCTGGCCCAAAGATGCTCTGATCGCAGGTGTGTGTGTGTGTCCGTTTGTGTATATGCATGTGTTTTCGTCTCTGTGTATGCGCACATACAGTATAAATCTATACTGCACACTTTAATAGTGATTTGCTTCAATCTCCAATCTGTTTACTCTCCAGTGTCAGAGCACTTCCTGTCCACCTATGACATCGACTGTTCGACCGTGGTGAAGGGAGAGGTGGTGCAGTGTATGGGCTCCTTCCAGGACGGCGTGGCAGAGAAGTGTGTAGATTACTTCCAGAGGTACCGCCGCGCCACACACGTCACTCCCAAGTCCTACCTCTCCTTCATCCAGGGATACAAGACCATCTATAAGGAGAAGCACTCCGAGGTGCAGACACTGGCACACAGGTAATTACGGTACTTCCTTACTTACTTAATGCTCTTCGTTACTATGTGGAACATACGGCTTCACAGTACACCATGGTCTAAAGAAATGATCGTTGTTTATCACAGCATTTCTTATCTATTGTAATGCCGTGTGTCTATCACATGATTGAATAGAATACTAGTATTATATAGTATTATATTCTATATACCAATACATGGTGTCTACTATACTATATTGTGCTCTTAGCATTCTGCCTTTCAGTCATCCTTTTACTCATTAATATGTGTTCAAGAAAGATTAGACCAAATTTACCTGGTATACTTGTATAATAGAATGATTGTTGATCCCATTCTGTTTCCCCATCAGGATGAACACAGGTCTTCAGAAGCTGAAGGAGGCCTCTGTGTCTGTAGCATTACTCAGCAAAGAGCTGGAGGTCAAAGAGAAGGAGCTGCAGATCGCCAACGAGAAGGCAGACATGGTGTGTGTGTGTGTGTGTGTGTGTGTGTGTGTGTGTGTGTGTGTGTGTGTGTGTGTGTGTGAGTGTGTTTGGTGTATGTTAGTCCTCTATCTCTTAATTCCCAGTCACAGACTTACGAAATACCAATACCAGAACTTTGAAGTGTACACATACTGAACAAAAATATAAACGCACCATGCAACAATTTCAAAGATTTTACTGAGTGACAGTTCATATAAGGAAATCTTTAGGCCCTTATCTACTTATCTATCGATTTCACATGACTGGGCAAGGGTGCAGCCATGGGTGGGCATTGGCCCACCCACTTGGCAGCCAGGCCCACCCACTGGGGAGACAGGCCCAGCCAATCAGAATTAGTTTTTCCCCACAAAAGGGCTTTATTACAGACAGAAATACTCCTCAGCAACCCCCCTCCACCCCCTCAGACGATCCCGCAGGTGAAGAAGCTGGATATGGAGGTCCTGGGCTGGTGTGGTTACACGTGGTCTGCGATTGTGAGGCCGGTTGGACGTACCACCAAATTCTCTAAAACGACATTGGAGGCAGTTTATGGTAGAGAAATTAACATTAAATTATTTGGCAACAGCTCTGGTGAACATTCCTGCAGTCAGCATGCAAGTTGCACACTCCCTCAAAACTTGAGACATTGGTGGCATTGTATTGTGTGACAAAACTGCACATTTTAAAGTTTCCTTTTATTGTCCCCAGCACAAGGTGCACCTGTGTAAGGATCATGCTGTTTAATCAGCTTCTTGATATGCCGCACCTGTCAGGTGGATGGATTATCTTGGCAAAGGACAAATGCTCACTAACAGGGATGTAAACAAATTTGTGCACAAAATTTGAGAGAAATAAAGCTGGAAAATGTAGGATATTTTTTATTTCAGATCATAAAACATGGGACCAACACTATTCATGTTGCGTTTATATTTTTATTCAGTGTATAACGACACAATAACTCCACACTTTGGAAAAGTTAAAAAAATAAAGTTGCTTTATGCAAACCAAAAGATGCACCTCTCTTCCTGTCTCTCTTGTGATGGTTTGTTGTGTCTCAGGTGTTGAAGGTGGTGACAGTGAAGGCCCAGGCAGCAGAGAAGGTCAAGGTGGAGGTCCAGAAGGTCAAGGATAAGGCCCAGGCCATAGTGGACAGCATCTCTGCTGACAAGGCCTTCGCTGAGGAGAAGCTGGAGGCTGCCAAGCCAGCCCTGGAGGAGGCTGAGGGTGCACTACAGGTCTGTTGGGAGGGGGCAGAGGGGGCACTACAGGTCTGTTGGGAGGGGGCAGAGGGGGTGAGTGGGGGACAAGGGGGTTCTTCTGAGTAGC
Source organism: Coregonus lavaretus (assembly GCF_964263955.1). NCBI lineage: Eukaryota > Metazoa > Chordata > Actinopteri > Salmoniformes > Salmonidae > Coregonus > Coregonus lavaretus. The sequence continues at coordinate 18,508,604 of NC_140000.1, read as the reverse complement.
ATCAGACCCAGTCATTGCTTCAAGTTCAGATCTCCAATTGTGTTTGGTGTGGCCCTCTCTGACCATGGATGCACTTGATTAAGCTGGAGTTTACACTTTTAAGACAATTCCATTGGTTCCATTGTACCTGGAAAAATCAGTTTTGACAAATGTATTTGACCCAATTCTTGTCCCTCAACGTCAGGGGTGGGCAACATACGAGCCCATTCATACTGGCCGAGGGGAGGTTTAAAATAAAATAAAAAATAAAATAGATTATCTTGGGATAAAAAAACACTTCAGGCCACTCTTGAATGTTGAAAGCTAGATAGAAAGTATGTAAAAAATATAATGGACCAAATAACTGCCGCAAATTGCCCTCCGCTGAATTTTGAAATCCCGACGCGGCCCTCTAGCTGAAATGATTGCCCACCCCTGCTCAACGTGCTAGTTCTCTCTCTGTATATCTGGTGAGAATATTTAGTGAATGTTCCCTCAGTTACTTATGTAGTTGTATTCCTTCCTCCTGTATTCATCAGACCATAAAGCCGTCGGACATCGCCACAGTGCGGACCCTAGGTCGGCCTCCCCACCTCATCATGAGGATCATGGACTGTGTTCTGCTGCTGTTCCAGAGGAGGGTGAACACGGTGAAGATCGACCCGGAGAAGAACTGCACCATACCCTCCTGGCAGGAGTCCCTCAAACTCATGACTGCTGGGAACTTCCTGGGCAGTCTGCAGGTAGGAAACAGATGGCCAGCATCTAAGTAGTATTACTTAGATAAGCAAATTAAGTATTACAGTGTGCAGGTACGACATCTAAACACTGTAACCAGACTACACTGTGCATTTCGACAGTAACATACTACACTATAGACACTATACTACAGGGATATATGACCAGGAAATCAACGTCAGTGGTGATGCAATGGCAGCTTGCTTTGAGAGCTCAGGCTCTGTTGTCTCTCTCTAACAGCAATTCCCCAAAGACAGTATCAATGAGGAGATGGTGGAACTACTGCTGCCTTACTTTGACATGCCAGACTACACCCTGGAGACGGCCAAGCGCGTGTGTGGAAACGTGGCCGGTCTGGCCTCCTGGACCAAAGCCATGGCCTCCTTCTTCTCCATCAACAAGGAGGTGCTCCCATTAAAGGTGGGTCTATCCCAGGCAACCACAGGCTAAATCAATTTCAGGGGTATTTCACGAACTTGGTCAAATCGCTCCATTGTGTAACACCACCCGCGTCTCTGATAACCTTTGACATGTGTACCACAAACTTGCTAATTTATTTGTTGTTTCCAGTACATTTTGTGTCCAGTTAATATTTGATACTGTTCTTCCCTCTTAGGCAAACCTGGCAGTGCAGCAGAACCGGCTGGCCATAGCCAACATGGACCTGCAGACGGCCCAGGCAGAGCTGGATGACAAGCAGGCAGAGCTGGATGTGGTGCAAGCAGAGTATGAGAAGGCCATGATGGAGAAACAGGTACTGAACACCTCTCTTCTCATTGTCTTACATTAAAAAATAAATAAAAATATTATGTTAAAAACATATATTCTCTCTCTCTCTCTCTGCCTCTCTCTCAGACTCTGTTGGAGGATGCTGAACGCTGCAGACACAAGATGCAGACAGCCTCTAGCCTCATCAGTGGTCTGGCTGGAGAGAAGGAGCGCTGGACAGAGCAGAGCAAAGAGTTTGCCGCCCAGACCAAGCGCCTTGTAGGTGGGTTCATTCAACCCTTTTTTCTCAGCCTTTTTTACAGTAATAACAGGGCTAACTTTCCCAAAAACTTTGTATGACCTTTTGTCCATTGTCCACAATTCTCTACATCTTTTTTTTATTTCGGGAAATGCTCTGAACCGGTTGCTACTGTACCATATTTTTCAATGTGTATTAGTATTTTATCTGTAGTTATGCTATACAGTAGGATGGAGGCGTGAACCAACCAATGTGTGCTTACTTCCTGGTTCAGGTGACGTCTTATTGGCCACGGCCTTTCTGTCCTACTCCGGCCCCTTCAACCAGGAGTTCCGGAACCTTCTCCTGACTGACTGGCAGAGGGAGATGAAGACCAGACGCATCCCGTTCGGGAACAACCTCAACCTGACCGAGATGCTGATCGACGCGCCCACGGTCAGCGAGTGGAACCTTCAGGGCCTGCCCAACGATGACCTTTCCATCCAGAACGGGATCATCATCACCAAGGCCTCACGCTTCCCTCTCCTCATAGACCCTCAGACCCAGGGCAAGATCTGGATAAAAAATAAAGAATCCAGGAACGAGCTGCAGGTTGGGCTGCATTCATTTTCACACTATTGTCCTCCTTCTCTCCCATAACTATGGCCTCCCATTGTCCAGCCGATAGATTTTGTATGTTTCCGAACAGCGGTTACACTAATCTTAGGCTTAACTAACCTTTGGATCTGTCAGATCTTCCTTCTTGGTCAAGAAACTCTGTGTAATGCTGTGTCAGTAATGAGACATTTTTGTGGTTCCCAGATCACCTCCCTGAACCACAAGTACTTTAGGAACCACCTGGAGGACAGCCTGTCTCTGGGGCGCCCCCTACTGATCGAGGACGTAGGGGAGGAGCTGGACCCGGCACTGGACAATGTACTGGAGAAAAACTTCATCAAGACGGGCTCCACTTATAAGGTATGTACTATTATCCTAACCACATTGTCAATTATCACATGAAACACATTATAATAATGGGGTTATTATCTCTGGGGCTATTCTCTCTAATCTAATACATCGAGAGCATAATTTGTCAAAATTGAGTTATTGACATAACCTTGTTCGGTTCTATGTTCTCTACCTATATAGTACTCTAAATACCCCAATTCATATGTTGTTAAGTTCAAAAGAATACACAGCTGACACAATTCAAACCAATGAGGCTTCAGAACGTTAAAGCCAATTACCTCAGAATCATATTTTTGCAGATAGAACCTTATAGTCCCAAGCTCTCAACATTCATGTGGCCTATGTGTTTTATTTACCCTTATAACAGTCACTGCGGGCAAAAATTAGCTTGGTATGTTATTCTGGTTGCAAACGACATCAGGAAAATATGTCATAATCCTGTTCAGCAGGATTGAACGTTTTGGAAAGTTTGGATAGAAATAGGCTACGTAGATCAAAGATGCCTCTCTGACATGTAGAATAAGGAATCACATCAGCTCTATTCATGGCATTTCTATCTGCAACGTTCAAGAACATTTGGCAACTAAACATGGCCTTGAACCACATTGACTTTCTCTTTTCCTGCACCAGGTGAAAGTGGGAGACAAGGAGGTGGATGTGATGAGGGGGTTCCGTCTTTATGTGACCACTAAGCTCCCCAACCCAGCATACACCCCAGAGATCAGCGCCCGCACCTCCATCATAGACTTCACTGTCACCATGAGGGGTCTGGAGGACCAGTTGCTGGGACGGGTCATCCTCACTGAGAAACAGGTCAGGAACCACGTCCAATCATATGCTTATGAAATCATGGAGAAAAACATTTGAATGTATCAACAAAAGGTCATTTTGTTCTAGTTATTTAATAGTGAGCCTTTATTAGAATTGTACATAGTGACCGTGACCACCCATTTTGAAATGCACTGAATCACATGAGCACAGTGCATGAACCCAGCCAGGTCTGTATGTAGAGAAGTGTTCATATGACCTGAAAAATCAATGTCTGTCTTGTTGTTGGTCTGAACTGTGCTGTTCTGAGCTGTGTCTGACCGGTGTTTCTGCCTGTTGGAGAAGGAGCGTACGGACCTGCTGGAGGACGTGACGGCCAACAAGAACATTAGTGTCTGAACAGTGTTCTTATCTATCCCTGTTATATCTAGGAGTTGGAGAAGGAGCGCACAGACCTGCTGGAAGATGTAACGGCCAACAAGAGGAAGATGAAAGAGCTGGAGGACAACCTGCTGTATCGTCTGACCTCTACCCAGGGTTCCCTGGTGGACGACGAGAGCCTCATCATCGTCCTGGGCAACACCAAGCGCACCGCCGAGGACGTCACACAGAAACTACAGATTGCAGCCGAGACCGAGATCCAGATCAACACTGCTAGAGAGGAGTACAGACCTGGTGAGTTGGTTGTACTGTGGTTAGGGTAGAGTTATTCTTGGTACAGACCTGGTGAGTTGGTTGTACTGTGGTTAGGGTAGAATTATTCTCGGTACAGACCTGGTGAGTTGGTTGTACTGTGGTTAGGGTAGAATTATTCTCGGTACAGACCTGGTGAGTTGGTTGTACTGTGGTTAGGGTAGAGTTATTCTCGGTACAGACCTGGTGAGTTGGTTGTACTGTGGTTAGGGTAGAGTTATTCTCGGTACAGACCTGGTGAGTTGGTTGTACTGTGGTTAGGGTAGAGTTATTCTCGGCAGAGACCTGGTGAGTTGGTTGTACTGTGGTTAGGGTAGAATTATTCTCGGCACAGACCTGGTGAGTTGGTTGTAGTGTGGTTAGGGTAGAATTATTCTCGGCACAGACCTGGTGAGTTGGTTGTACTGTGGTTAGGGTAGAGTTATTCTCGGTACAGACCTGGTGAGTTGGTTGTACTGTGGTTAGGGTAGAGTTATTCTCAGTACAGAACTGGTGAGTTGGTTGTACTGTGGTTAGGGTAGAATTATTCTCGGTACAGACCTGGTGAGTTGGTTGTACTGTGGTTAGGGTAGAATTATTCTCGGTACAGACCTGGTGAGTTGGTTGTACTGTGGTTAGGGTAGAGTTATTCTCGGTACAGACCTGGTGAGTTGGTTGTACTGTGGTTAGGGTAGAATTATTCTCGGTACAGACCTGGTGAGTTGGTTGTACTGTGGTTAGGGTAGAGTTATTCTCGGTACAGACCTGGTGAGTTGGTTGTACTGTGGTTAGGGTAGAGTTATTCTCGGTACAGACCTGGTGAGTTGGTTGTACTGTGGTTAGGGTAGAGTTATTCTCGGTACAGACCTGGTGAGTTGGGTGGGTTGTACTGTACCAGTTTGTTTTAGGGTAAGGGTTAACCCTAACCAATCACAGTGCTCTGGTGGATAGCAACTGGCACCACCTTGTGTTGACTGTTCTTCAGGAGCAATCTATTCCTCACACTTTTCAAGTGGCAAGTTTGTTTGAGCAGAGTTGGATGTATGATAATATAGAATGAACGTTGTCTGTCACTCACTGTCGGCCTGTTGTGTGTTATTGTGCTGCTACAGTGGCCACCAGAGGCAGCATCCTATACTTCCTCATCACTGAGATGTCCATGGTTAACGTCATGTACCAAACGTCACTACGACAGTTCTTGGGAATCTTTGACCTCTCTCTGGCCAGGTACAGTAGTAATACACCTTTTCTTATACAGAATACCATACATTTGTATTTATGTATTTCATTTTAATTATTAGTCCTCAGTGGTTCAGTCATTTTGTGTAACCATTGAATTGAATGAATATATAATCAATGATTTGTGAATTGATAAGTTACACTGGGGGATTTGTGGTTTTGCAAAGTATTTTGTGTAGTTGTAGGAGTCGTCTGATTCTTGAAGTATAATATCTGAAACCATAGCAACAGTTATATTTGAATGTTAACATAATAACCACCACAATATGCCTTCTCTGAACAGATCAATCAAAAGTCCAATTACCAGCAAGCGAATAGCGAACATCATTGAGCACATGACCTTCGAGGTGCACAAGTACGCAGCCAGGGGTCTGTATGAGGAGCACAAATTCCTGTTTACCCTCCTGCTGACGCTGAAGATCGACATGCAGAGTAACCGTGTGAAACACGATGAGTTCCTCACCCTCATTAAAGGTGGGAAACAAACTCCATCCTCCAATTCATTCCACCAATCTGTAGTCCACAGTTAATTCAGTCATTGCTGAAATTTTTGAATACCAAAATGTTGTTCATTGCTCACAGACCATTGACTTGGAAGGAACCTCCTCTATCTGTCCTATGCAGGAGGTGCCTCTCTGGATCTGAAGGCTTGCCCCCATAAGCCTGCCAAGTGGATCTTAGACATGACTTGGCTCAATCTGGTTGAGCTCAGCAAACTGTGGCAGTTCTCTGATATCCTTGATCAGGTGTGTTCCCCATGCAGTGTTTTCTTACACTGCTACTTCATGTTGTCACACTAATACCCTCCCTCAATAAGTCTGTTTCATGCCCCCCCCCCCCCCCCCCCCACCACAGTAAACAACCCTATTCATTGTAATGCTCCTCTGTGATGACAGTGCTCCTTTTACTCCTCTGAGCTCTGTCAAATATGGCATTGAACTGAGCTGTGTGTGTGTCTGTGTGTGTCCAGATCTGTCGTAATGAGAAGCAGTGGAAGGCATGGTTTGATAAGGAGGCCCCTGAGGAGGAGGGGATCCCTAATGCCTATGACCAGACCCTGGACTGTTTCCACCGCCTGCTGCTCATACGCTCCTGGTGCCCAGACAGGACCATCGCACAGGTACACCTGTACCTCTAATTGAATGATTCAATCAATCAATTCCTTAATCAATCAATCCAAGACATAATACTTTATAAAATGTCTACACTTTTTGGTATTTTCATCAAAGCTTTGGACTGAGTTTTAGAGAGTATTTCTACTGCATATTGCTTGAATCTAGTAGCAGGTGACTTTTTAACTACTGCTTTACCTGTTATCCTCCAGGCCCGTAAGTACATAATGGACTCGATGGGGGAGAAGTATGCAGAAGGAGTAATCCTGGACCTGGAGAAGACATGGGAGGAGTCAGACCCCCGGACCCCGCTCATCTGCTTCCTGTCCATGGGCTCAGACCCCACCGACTCCATCATCGTCCTGGGGAAGAGGCTGAAGATAGAGACGCGCTATGTCTCCATGGGCCAGGGACAGGAGGTCCACGCACGCAAACTGCTCCAGCAGACCATGGCCAACGTGAGTCCTAAACACAGCATTATAGTACACACTGACTGGACTCCTAACAGTCAAGTTATAATTATCCTCGTCCCCAGGCTATTGCGCTTAGTGAGGAAGTCTGGTACGCGAGACTAACTTATTAGGAATCAGCGTTCTGCCATGAATTGTGGTCCATGCCATCTCATTTGTAATCAAATTGGGAATTAAAATTGGGATAGGGATGGAATGTGAATTGAAATTACCCATAGTGTTAATGAAAATGGATGTGATTGATTTAGACTGTATTAGACTGTATATTAGACTGGATTAGAATGGATTAAAAACGAAATGGACTAACACCACATGCATCTCCCTCACATTATTAATTGAATTATATAATTAAGGTAGTAAATAATTACTCTCCCAATATGGACAATAACGTATGTATGATATAATGTTCTATTCTATTCCAAATGCACACACAGGGTGGCTGGGCCTTGCTCCAGAACTGCCACCTGGGACTGGACTTCATGGATGAGCTGATGGATACTGTGACAGAGACAGACACCATCCATGAGACTTTCCGCCTGTGGATTACTACAGAGGTCCACAAACACTTCCCTATCACACTGCTGCAGATGTCCATCAAGTTCACTAATGAGCCTCCCCAGGGACTGAAGGCAGGGCTGAAGAGGACTTATGGAGGTGGGTCACACCACAGTTCACACATACATATGCATGTGTACGCACTTAAACCACAACCCTAAACCACAACCCTTAACCCTTAACCTAGCTTCATGTCCAAATCCTGGTTCAACCCTAGCCTCAACCACAACCCTAATCCTAACCCTAGCATCATGTCCACATCCCAGTTCATCTCTAACCCTAGATTCACGTCCATATCCCGGTTCAACCTTAGCCTCAGCCACAACCCTAATCCTAACCCTAGCTTCATTTCCACATCCCAGTTCAACCCTAGCCTCAACCACAACGCCAACCATAACCTTAGCATCATGTCCACATCCCGGTTCAATCCTAAACCTAGCCTCAACCACAACGCTAACCCTAACCCACCATTGTTTGTTGCCCCAGGCATTAACCAGGACCTGCTGGATGTCAGTAACATGGTCCAGTGGAGGCCCATGCTGTATGGGGTGGTGTTCCTCCATTCTACAGTCCAGGAGAGGCGTAAATACGGCCCCCTGGGCTGGAACATCCCCTACGAGTTCAACCAGGCTGACTTCAACGCCACCGTGCAGTTTGTCCAGAACCACCTGGACGACATGGACATCAAGAAGGTAGGTGCAGAGATGAGAAGCTTCTGCTCTCATCTTCACTTCTCTTTACTGTTAGTACTACTAACTGTCTTCCTATGTAAGATATGCTTGTTCCTGTGTTGATGGTAGTCTGATGTCTCCCCAGGGTGTATCCTGGAATACAGTGCGCTACATGATCGGGGAGATCCAATATGGCGGTAGGGTGACAGACGACTATGACAAGCGTCTGCTCAACACCTTTGCCAAGGTCTGGTTCAGTGAAAACATGTTTGGACCTGACTTCTATTTCTACAAAGGCTACAGCATTCCCAAGTGTAGCAACGTGGACCAATATCTGACATACATTCAGGTCAGTCAATTTTTCACACTCAAAGTCTCTCCTGCAGTTTAAAGTGCTGTGTAACTTTAGATTGAATGAATGTAGTCAGACTGCATGAAGATGTGTACAGTATATGTTATGTGATGTATTGAGGCATTTGGTAACACTTCCTATGAATACCTTGTTCATAATGCATTATAAGCACTTATAACACCTTATGAGATATCCACAATGTATTACACAGTTTACTGTAGTTTGGTAATGTACAGACATGCAGACTCTGATCTGATGTATTTTCCCCTGCAGGGCCTACCGGCTTACGACACTCCAGAGGTGTTTGGCCTGCACCCCAATGCTGACATAACGTACCAGAGCAAGCTGGCCAAAGATGTCCTGGACACCATCCTGTCCATCCAGCCTAAGGACAGTTCCAGTGGCGGAGGTGAGACCAGGGAGGCCATTGTGGCCAGGCTGGCTGACGACATGCTGGAGAAACTACCTCCAGACTACATACCGTTTGAAGTGAGTAGGACTGGTCTGGAGTTAGCGAACCCTACTGGAAATAATCACACATGATTAATAAAGTGCTGGCCATTAAAAATAGGATTTCCCATAATAACTTGCTGCAGCAAGGTAGATTGTTGAAAAACTCTCACAGGGTGACGCCAAGTCATCTAACAATAACCCATGCAATGAAATTCATTTCTGAAATATGCCCCATAGTGCAGTGACATGCACTTTGAAGTTAATGTTTTTACTGCAATGCAGGTTTACTTTTTAATGTTTAGAACTGTGGTATGCATTTGCATTCCAATATGTTAAGAATCAAATCAAATAAACGTTTATTTAAAGTGTAATTTCACAAGAACGTGTTTTCAATATATCCAGGTGAAAGAGAGGCTACAGAAGATGGGTCTGCTCCAGCCCATGAACATCTTCCTGCGTCAGGAGATAGAGCGCATGCAGAGGGTCATCGTGCTGGTCAGGAACACGCTGACCGACCTCAAACTGGCCATCGACGGGACCATCATCATGAGTGAGAACCTACGGGACGCGTTGGACTGCATGTATGACGCACGCATCCCCTCACGTTGGAAGAAGGTAGGTTTATTACTGGCTCTGGGTACACATTTATTACGTTTTCTACGCATGTATTCCATGTTCTATTTTCTACGTTCTATTCCTGTGTTCTAGGCGTCATGGGCCTCAAGCACTCTAGGGTTCTGGTTTACTGAGTTGCTGGATAGGAACCGTCAGTTCCAGGCGTGGATCTTTGAAGGACGGCCCAACTGTTTCTGGATGACAGGCTTCTTCAACCCACAGGGCTTCCTGACAGCCATGAGACAGGTACAGACGGCACATTCAAACATTCTAATGCAATCACAATTGAGCATACGTACTGACTTGGCTAGGTCACTGAGGTTATATGTAGAGGTTGCACACACTACACAGTCATAGTTGATCATGAAGCTACAAAGACAAAGCCAGTCTATGTAACTCGGTTTTTGTGTGTGTAGGAGATTACTCGTGCAAACAAGGGTTGGGCCCTAGACCGTATGGTGCTGTGCAACGAGGTGACCAAGTGGATGAAGGATGACATCACCCAGCCGCCCTCTGAGGGGGTGTATGTGTACGGCCTCTATCTGGAGGGGGCCGGCTGGGACAGGAGGAACTGCAAACTCATCGACTCCAAACCCAAAGTGTTGTTTGAGATGATGCCTGTAGTCAGGATGTATGCTGAAAACAATGGTGAGTGCTGTAGTCAGTAGTTATTGTAACTTCCTGGAGCCTCATAGAACAGTATCTCATTCAGCTGCACCTAGTTTTCATCTATACATGATATGTTGAATCTTTTTGCGGAAATTATATAACTTTTAGGTAAATAATAATGTGGTCTTCAATGGTTACAGTACGTCAGACCTACTGTATGGACAACATACAGTGAAAAATAAACGTACATGTTAACATCATGTATACCATTGCTGTGGTCATTTCAGGAGTCAAGGATGCCCGGTTATACTCCTGTCCCATATATAAGAAGCCTGTAAGGATGGACCTGAATTACATTGCTGCTGTGGAACTGAGGACTGCTCCACCGCCTGAGTACTGGATACTACGTGGTGTGGCACTCCTGTGTGAAGTCAAATAACCTACTTCTATATTGTATAATAAGCCTAAATCATGAAGAGTAGTGTTTCTCAGTGGTTAAAGGGGCAATATGCAGTTCAAACAACAACAAAGTTATACCCCACCACTGTTTTGTTAAACAGCTGAGGGATGGGGCTGGAGAAATGTAACCACTCTCAAATGTAAGTCTAAAAATGGATGTACCAGTCGTAGATTGCTCCTTTAAAGATTAAACGATGGAAGTGTCTTCATTTACATTATAGTGGTAGGCTTCCGTAATAACAACGTTTCACCTGTCACTGTGATGCAGGAATAACAGAAAAATAAAGTTGCACACACTATCTATACCCCCAATTATTTTATGTCTGAACTATTTTGGGTGTGCGTTTACTTATTTATTTTATTTGAAGGAATCATTTACAATGTCCTTATTTTTGTACTCACCATAATATGGTTGTTACTAGACTACTATACATTGGTAGATGCTGTAGTTCTGTATCTTTGTTCAGTCTCAAGCTCAGTCTGAAGAATTGTACTGTTCCTGTTAAGAAAATGTTCATATTTCAGTCATTGTTTTTAAAATATTGATTTATAGTTTAGATAATATAGATTTAGAATTCTGAGACAGAAAATGAATTATAAATGTAACATGTGAATATAAAAACACAACAAAAGCAGTAGAATGATAAAGGCAAGAGAGCACCAGCACATTATCATCAAAAACATATCAACATGTTGATTCTCCCACGGTTGTATCTTCCTAAATATGTTACATTAAATATTAAAAAATGTCCCATCACTCCCATTGGTTTTTATCTAGCAGTGGTTCAAGTTAGCTGAAGTTTGTAGTGGCTGTTTAAAGAAATACGAGACATGGATTACAGTTTTTCCTGGCTCATAGACACATTTCAGGGTAAGGAACCATCTAAAATGGTAAAATACAGAAATGATCCTTTAAGTGAGTCCTAAAACATATCCAGTGGAAACTAGCACACGTGATCACTCACACCTGTATCCAATTAGTTTAGCTGTCTTCCCAACTGTCCTGCAGTCAGATCAGTGAGTCGCACATCAACCAGAGAGAGAGAAAGGAGGAAGGACAGAGGGGTCTGGTTGCAGTCTCTTGCTCCCCTCCCACCCCACCCCATCCCTCTGTGGTCCTCCTCTCTCCCCTGCTGGACTCTCTCTTCCTTCTGAATACTGTTCTCCCCCCTTATCCTCCTCCTCATCCTAAATACTCTCTTTCCTTTGGTATAGATGTAGCAGTACATGTTTTACCTCTTGGTTACGGATGGTATAGACAACAGGGTTGATGCATGGTGGCACCATGAGTAACACTAGAAATGTGACATGCTGGATACTTCCTTGTTGAGACAAGTGAAAGGACAGTTTGCTCTTGTAGTTGCAGATGGGCTAAACAGTATAATATTGGCACCAGCTGCAGTAGAAACATAGAGGTAGTGCCTCATTGTACATACTTTTTGGTATTCTCCAACTGTCTTACATATTCTCCCTAAACATCACAGACAAATTTTTTTTTTTTTTTTTACAAATAAACATGACAGTATAATGTAGGAAATTCATTAATTAAATTATCTCTGGATCAGAGCTCTGTCCCTTTGGCTGTTGTGGCCTGCATGCAGCCGGCATCTCAGCAGCCCTCTTCTCAGGTGAGTTCTGTGGCTCTGGCCTCACAATCTGCTTCGAGACACGGCAGAGGCCGGATCATTCCGGCGATTGTCATAGGATGTTCGATGGTGAGGTATGTATCTGTACCTGGGGCAAAGACTATGTGTTTTCCTGGGGCAAAAATTCAGGATATCACCAGGTTGCTTCCCGAGGCTGTGAGTCAGTCACCATGGGCTGATACTGTCATGGTTCATGTGTGGTCAAATTACATTATGAAAAGCAGCTCAGAACAGCTGAAGATGGATTTTAAAGAACTGACTGGGTCTCTACTTGACACCAACAAATGCCCCATAATATCTGGCCTTCTGCCCTCCCTAAATCGTGGCATTGATAGGTTCAGCAGACTTTTAGCCCTCCGTAACTAGCTACGAAACTATTGCAGCTATGTGGGTGTAACATTTATTGACAATTTGTATACCTTCTGGAAACAAAGCTCGTATTATAAGGAGGATGCGATACACCCAAATCATTTGGGTTCCTGGATCCTTTCACAGCATTATAAGGCTGCGTTGAGACAATAACTTATCAATGACCTAAGTCCAGCTAATTGAATCCCTAGCATTGTGTCGCTGAGTTGTCATAATGCTTCAGCAAATGTACATTATCCTAGGGGCGTTGGAAGACTCAATGTAAGTAACCTAATTTATGTCCCTCTTACTGCCCTGCAGTAATCATATGCCTATGAACCAGAGAAATAATGTTAGCACTGAGGTGGTGTGCCCTAGTAGGAAGTCCACTGTGTGCAGCTCACCCTGCACTATTAAAAATAACCTGAGTATGTCTACCTCTGCTAAGCTTCCCAGTAAAGCAAGAAAAACAATCAAGCATCCCAGAAAAGTGTTAAAAATAGCCCACGTTAACATATGTAGCTTAAGAAACAAGGTTCATGAAATCACTAATTTGCTAGTAACAGATGACATTCATATTCTGACAATCTCTGAAACTCACTTAGATAATACCTTTGATGATACAGTGGTACCAATACATGGTTATAAGATCTACAGAAAATACAGAAATGCTAAAGGTGGAAGTGTGGCTGTTTATATTCAGAACCACATTCCTGTAAAGCTTAGCGAGAATCTCATGTTAAATACTGTTGAAGTAATATGGCTACAGGTTCATCTGCCTCACCTAAAGCCCATTCTGGTGGGAAGCTGCTATAGACCACCAAGTGCTAACTGTCAGTATCTGGATAACATGTGTGAAATGCTTGATAATGTATGTGATATCAATAGAGAGGTATATATTTTTTGGGTGATTTAAATTTTGACTGGCTTTCATCAGGCTGCCCACTCAAGAGAAAGCTTCAAACTGTAACTAGTGCCTGCAACCTGGTTCAGGTTATCAATCAACCTACCATGGTAGTTACAAACAGTACAGGAATGAAATCATCAACATGTATTGATCATATCTTTACTAATGCTGCAGAAATGTGTTTGAAAGCAGTATCCAAATCCATCGGATGTAGTGATCACAATATAGTAGCCATATTTAGGAAAACCAAAGCTCTTATAATATCGTGTATAAGAGGTCATACAATCAGTTTTGTAGTGATTCCTATGTTGTTGATGTGAAGAATATTTGTTGGTCCGTGGTGTGTAATGATGAGCAACCAGATGCTGCACTTGACACATTTATGAAATTGCTTATTCCAGTTACTCATAGGCATGCACCCATTAAGAAAATAACTGTAAAAACTGTTAAATCCCAGTGGATTGATGAGGAATTGAAAAATGGTATGGTTGAGTGGGATGAGGTAAAAGAGATGGCAAATAGGTCTGGCTGTACAACCGATTGGCAAACGTACTGCAAATTGAGAAATCATGAGACTAAACTGAATAAAAAGAAGAAGAAACTACACTATGAAACAAAGATAAATTACATAAAGAATGATAGTAAAAAACCTTTGGGGCACCTTAAATGACATTTTGGGCAAAAAGGCAAACTCTGCCCCATCATTCATTGAATCAGATGGCTCATTCATCACAAAACCCACTGATATTGCCAACTACTTTAATGATTTTTCCATTGGCAAGATTAGCAAACTTAGGCATGACATGCCAGCAACAAATGCTGACACTACACATCCAAGTATATCTGACCAAATTATGAAAGACAAGCATTGTAATTTTGAATTTCGTAAAGTAAGTGTGGAAGAGGTGAAAAAATGATTGTTGTCTATCAACAATGACAAGCCACCGGGGTCTGACAACTTGGATGGAAAATTACTGAGGATAATAGCGGACTTTATTGCCACTCCTATTTGCCATATCTTCAATTTAAGCCTACTAGAAAGTGTGTACCCTCAGGCCTGGAAGTAAAAGTTATTCCCCTACCTAAGAATAGTAAAGCCCCCTTAACTGGCTCAAATAGCTGACCAATCAGCCTGTTACCAACCCTTAGTAAACTTTGGGAAAATATTGTGTTCTACCAGATACAATGCTATTTTACAGTAAACAAATTGACATCAGACTTTCAGCACGCTTATAGCAAAGGACATTCAACAAGCACAGCACTTACACAAATGACTGATGTTTGGCTGAGAGAAATTGATGATAAAAATATTTTGGGGGCTGTTTTGTTAGACTTCAATGAGGCTTTTGACATTATCGAACATAGTCTGTTGCTGGAAAAACGTATATGTGTTATGGCTTTACACTCCCTGCTATATAGTGGATAAAGAGTTGCCTGTCTAACAGAACACATAGGGTGTTCTTTAATGGAAGCCTCTCCAACAAAATCCAGGTAGAATCAGGAATTCCCCAGGGCAGCTATCTAGGCCCCTTAATTTTGTATATCTTTACTAACGACATGCCACTGGCTTTGAGTAAAGTCAGTGTGTCTATGTATGCAGATGACTCCACACTATACACGTCAGCTACCACAGCGACTGAAATGACAGCAACACTTAAGAGCTGCAGTTAGTTTCAGAATGGGTGGCAAGGAATAAATGAGTCCTAAATATTTCAAAAACTAAAAGCATTGTATTTGAGACAAATCATTCACTAAACCCTAAACCTCAACTAAATTTTGTAATGAATAATGTGGAAATTGAGCAAGTTGAGGAGACTAAACTGCTTGGAATAACCCTGGATTGTAAACTGTCATGGTCAAAACATAATGATACAACAGTAGATAGGATGGGGAGAAGTCTGTCTATAATAAAGTGCTGCATTCTTCAAGGCAGGTCCTATCAACAAGGCAGGTCCTACAGGCCCTAGTTTTGTCACACCTGGACTACTGTTCAGTCGTGTCGTCAGGTGCCACAAAGAGTTGTAATTGGCTCAGAACAGGGCAGCACGGCTGGCCCTTGGATGTACACAGAGAACTAATATTAATAATATGCATGTCAATCTCTCCTGGCTCAAAGTGGAGGAGAGATTGACTTCATCACTACTTGTATTTGTGAGAAGTATTTACATGTTGAATTCACCAAGCTGTCTGTTTGAACTACTGGCACACAGCTCAGACAACCATGCATACCCCACAAGACATGCCACCAGAGGTCTCTTCACAGTCCCCAAGTGTAGAACAGACTATGGGAGGTGCACATTACTACATAAAGCCATGACTACATG
Source organism: Coregonus lavaretus (assembly GCF_964263955.1). Lineage (NCBI taxonomy): Eukaryota > Metazoa > Chordata > Actinopteri > Salmoniformes > Salmonidae > Coregonus > Coregonus lavaretus. Next base: position 18,492,772 of record NC_140000.1, on the reverse strand, counting down.
GAACTATATTCCACATCAAGTAACTCATGCCAGCAGTAAAATTAGATTTAAAAAACATAAAAATACACCTTATGGAACAGCAGGGACTGTGAAGCAACACAAACATAGACACATGCATACAAACACATGATAACATACGCACTATACACACATGTACACATGGATTTTGTGTTATAGATATGTGGTAGAGGCATGAGGGCGCATACTTAGTATGTTGTGAAATCTGTTATGAATGTATTGTCATGTTTTTCAAATGTATAACTGCCTTCATTTTGCTGGACCCCAGGAAGAGTAGCTGCTGCCAAGGATCCATAATAAATACAAATATAAGACTAAAGCTTACAGATGCTCTCACAATTCTAGGCTCACATAGCAGCCCTGCAGCGGCTCTATTAAATGCACTGTGTCCCATGTTGAGCTGAACCAAATGATAATTACCAACAATGGCACTCAGCACCCAGACAAGCCCCAAGGCAAGCCACACACGCCTGGAAGTCACTATGCTCAGGTAGTGGATGCTGTGGCAAATAAACACATATTTTTCTATTGCCATGAGGACAGAGTCATCTGAGCGCTCCAAAGGATGATGCTCATAATATTAGAATGTGCCATGCATCACAGTATGTGGGAACAGAAGAGAGTGCAAGACAGTGAATGCTGCAACGAAGCTATGCAAAAGACCTGATTCTTTAACAAAGTGTAGAATGGCTGCCAGAACAGCTCTTTAAGTGTCACCAATCCAATGAGTAGGTAGCTGTTCATCACCAGAGAGAAGAGAAAAAGAACAACAAAAATAAACAAAATATACATTTTCCCTGAAGCGATGTGCTGGAAAAAACAGGCAGACAGATCCAGCATGTCTTGCTCCTCTTGAAAAGTGGTCCTGTTGAGAAGGTGTGAGGTGTAGAGAGAACATTCAGTTCTGTTTAACTTTGTTGAAGCCATGGTGCTGATCAGATGTAATAGTAGTACTAGTAGAGAAGCAGTCCCTGGATCTTGGAGATAGCTCAGAGCGTTTTCTCTTCTATCTACACTCCACAGACGTCTCATTTACATGTTATGCCTCTTATACTCGATGTTTGCAGCTGTGTGGTGGAAGGATACTTATAACCAGTCTAAACTCTTACCAAAGGTTGCCTGCTAAGAGCAGGCTGGAGGTGAGATTTTCTGTGGCATATTTTAAGTTTAGGTCATTTACAACTGCAGTGGAATAAAGAAATGTGATAGTGCTATACAGTATAATAGCCCCTGGGGCTATCAGAAAATTGCTCTGAAGCAAGCGGTTGTTTTGATGCAAGGAAACCATATCGTGGAGAGGTCTGCCTAACAGTATTTTGCCTAATGAATGTGATGGAAAAATGGACAGGAGGACACTTGAAAATGTTCTAGCCAGTAATTAGCCGAATGAATGTGATGGGGTTTCTGACACCTTAACTGTTACACCAAGTGTTCCAAACCTCTTGACGAGGTCGTTATAGGTCACTCTTGTTGGGTTAAGGTCATTAACCCCTTCCTTTGAGAACACGTGTCCCCAGGCTTCTATATGCCAAGTCCCTCCTGTACACACCTCCCTCTTCTTGACTGCCCTGCCAACCCTACTTGTCCAAACCCCCTCAATACAATTCTAAGATTTTAATCTGTAACCAAATGATTGTAATAAAGTTAAGCATATTAACTCATTATTAATGGTTGCTTGCTACCCACATCTTCGAACCTGAGGTATTACACTCGACTTGAGTCAAATGGAAGTAAAACTAGAAAAAGTAAATTTTCGAAGAAAATGTGTGGGCTTGCTATAGTCTACAATAGTGAATAGGAGCAAACACGCATCTCACACACCAAGTATCCATCCATGAGTGTTCTGGTCTCCCTGCCTGGCCCTGTAGTAAAGACATCTACTCCAGAGGTACTTGCTTAAATCACAACAACTGATGAGCGGTTTGGGCAATATGGCAGAACTCTCATGTCCTGTGACTGGATCCCTCAGTACAGGCTCTGAAAAACATTGTCACATTGGCTGCCACCCAGAGCCATAGAGGCCTACAAAGATGTAGTGGGCGAAAGCAAAGATAAACTCTGTGGGGAAAGCGTTGCTTCTGTTCTACTCAGGCTGTTGCCATAGGAACAGCTGAACTTGTCAACAACAGGTGGGTTTTGTTTTAGCATATACATTAATGGTAGCTAGCAAGCTATCAAAAGGATTCTAGCTAGCTGATGATATAAAATGGCTGAGAAAAGTGGAATGGAGAAACTGGACTTTGGTGCATTAAGCATCAAGCAACAACAGCAACTCCGACAATTTAAGGTAAGTTAGCTAGCTAACACTTTAGCTAGGTAACGTTAGCTCCATGAGTGCTCCTTGGCTTTTCCAACATGTAGTTACGCTAGCTAGCTAACGTTAACGTTAGTTCTATTGATATAATTAGGAATTATAATACAATATGATCTCTTGTTCTATCACTCACTGCATTATTTTTGCATTCAGCCAGCTAACAGTTAGCTAGGGGAAATTCCTTGGTTAAAGATAGGCTCAGCAATATGACAACATCACGTGGGGTAACTTTATTTACATCTGCTATTGCCATTGCAAACCTTCCTTTTCCCAATATCATGAGACATGGGAAAGAGTACAATGGACAGTAAAGTTACTGGACATTCACCTTTATATTTATCTTGGGACAAGCAAAGCCAGCAATGTATATTACAAATAGATCTTGAAGAATGACGTTAGGTTGTATGTCAAATAACATGGACATTCTGATTTCCCCCTCTTTTTTCAGTCTTGACAGATTAGAATTGGCACTTTCTACCCTCTGTGATAATGAAGTATGCTGAGCCATTAGCTATTTTCAATTTTTTGTATAGATCGAAACGAGAATCAACAATGAAAAATATTTGAGAGAGCATCCAGAGGTGGAGGCCTTAATAAGTGACTTTTTAAGGTTTGTTAATTGGCTGGCACTCTCAAGCACTCTAGCTCAAGAAATTAATAACAAATACAATTCTGTTTCATATTTAGCTACAGTAATGAAGTCTAACTGGCCAATTGCTTGGGTACCTGCTTCTTGTTTTTTTACAGAGATGTTTTTCTCAAAAGACCCACAGACATTCGAGAGTTCGCAGCAGGTGGGTTCAGTCAACACAAACTGACACGCACACAAAGATACTAACAGACAGGGACAGTCCTCTACTTTGAACTACCAATAATGAACATCATATTTTCTCTCTTTCAGATTACTTTACCGACCCAAACCTTTGTATGATCATTGGCTCCAAACTGCAGGGCGATCCTGCCGACACAGGCACAGACTGAATCCTTAACAGATTGTTTGGCAGTTCAACTGTTATTGAAGTGTAAAGCTGTAACAAGCCTCTTTCTCTGTGTCCTGTACATCCTCTGTATTGACTAGTTATTTGTGTCAAAGTAACATTATATAAAGTAGGAATGTACTGGCATCCAGGCAGAGTTTCTTAACGAGCATCATTACTACAGGTTAGTTACAGGGCTACAGATAGAAGACTTCTAGGCCTATATGGTGGAGTGGACAGCCTCTTTACAGGAGTTCTCTCAGTGAAAGGTCTAAACGGTATCATTGGGACATTCCAACTCTGACGTTACCCCATTGAAGTTGACATTTAAAACGGTTAAGGTTAGATGAGAGTATGGGTTAAGGTTTGTGACGTCCCAAGGATTCCGAATAGCACTAACCGTTTTCTCAGGCCTTAGAGTACCCCCTTCTGGACTCTTACATACTTCCATTAACTCCCCAACTCATCAGATTAAACAAAAAAACATTAAGCAAGATGAGATGATCTGACCACACTGGATACACAGTTTAAATGTTTATTGAATTAAAAATCATCTAGTAACCAGCGCAGTAAAAACAGGTCAAATCCATCTGTCACAAAGTATGATAAAATCATTCATTATTCTGTTTGATTCACATTTTATAATCAGACACACTACAAAAATAGGCACATCTGGTTTAACAATTAAGTGATTGTACAGAGAATACCCTGAAATTGTATAAACACCTAGACCCTGACAATGTTGGACATTTCAACAGTAGACCTACATAGTACATTCTGTAACCAAAATACTGTGGTAGAGCATGTTAATAGAACTTTTAAATCCTGAGCGAACAGGCACAAATCATCAATGTTTAGACAAATCAATGTTAAAAGGTAAAATATATTTCCTTTTTATAGATAAAAGATTGTCAGTAACTTACATTGTTTGATTTTTGTTCAGGCAATTGATTGTCCCTCTCTTATGGCTTGTATTGGGCTCCAGGAATCCAAAATTGTATCTCAGACACAGATCTAGGATCAGATTACATGATGTAAAATCTTTAAAATAATCCTTAGGGAGTAAAACACATAACTGACCTTACACCAGTGTCTATAGGCAACGTCATCCTACTGCCTTTAGCTCAGAGTAGTGTACTACTAGTCTACGGACCCCAGAACCCATCTACATTACACAGTATGATGGCGCTGTCAATACACACTGATCTGATCCAAGGTCAGTGTTGCGTTATCCCCCTAATGGTAATGGTTAGGATTCAGAGAGGGTAAGCTGGCCCTGGATCTGTTCCTTTTAAACAATCTCACACACATACTGTACACATGGGACTTTAACCACAACATGCAAAGGAGTTTCAACCAACCGTGGTACAAGTTAGTGTTCTTTTATGTTGTGTCTGACTTACACAGCATTTTAACGGTAAAGCGGATCCCCTTTTAAAAAACATGATTCCCGTTATTAGAACCTAATACATACACTCACTTTAGTTCACAAAGTAAAATTCTAAATTGGAGATAAATTGAACGGCAATGACTACAACCAGCATACACTGCGGCCCTCCCACAGACATCCAGTGTCTGATGTTCTTCATGTACAAACAGGTTTAGTCCCACACACACTTCCAATGTCTCCCGTTTTCACACAAACATGGCCTGGGACACAAAGCTGTTTCCACGAGTTGTTCCGGCGGCAGTGGGGTTATCCTCCTCGTTGTCATGGTAATCATTGGCCTTGTACTGGTTGGGGGCGTACAGGGGCGGGACTTTGTTCAGCCTGGGCTCATCCCAGTCAGAGGGGGCGTCAGCGTAGTACAACTCCTCCGCATCACGATTGTATTCCTCATCACTGTAAGCATCCAGGTCCTGGTGAGAAAGATAAACATCTTAATAATCATATAAAAATCAGGAGAACCAATGCAGTCTTCTAGTGACCCTTGCATTAGCCAACAAACTGCGACAGTGCAACACCCTTTAAGAGTCTTGAACCCAGGTCTTCTAGCCCATGGGCAAACTTGCTAACCACTGCTCCAAAAGGGTTCAATCAAGGGGGGAAATTGTAACTAGCTTACCTAGGCAATGGTTGCTACAGTATTAAAAATACATGTTTCTATCTATAGCATGTTCAGTGTAACAGCTATGCACATAGCAGCCCTCCATACCCTTCATTTCCCTACACGTTATCATGTTTGTGTACTGTTAAATGGGGCAATCATGTTGAGTAACTGATGAATTAATGATCATAAGTAGATGTTAAATGATTAATTTATTTTTGTTTCATGAATCCTTTACCAGGATGTATTATGAATTATATAGACAATGAACTAAGAGTTCAAAGCCAAAGCTACAGAGCTAATTTGATGCATCTCAATAGTCTAAAATGGCTTCTTCTCCTTGTCTCTATTCGCTCCATCTTTACTGATCTAAAAACACAGGCCAGGTGGAAGCAATATCATGGAGGCCAGCTGTGAATTTGCTTTCACCTGTCCAGGTCTTTTTATGTCTGAAGATTGAAGAAAGGAGTCAGGAGAGGAGGACTATTGAGAGATGCACCCCATGTATGGCTGTGTTCTTACCGTGCTGGGCTCACCATTCTGGGGAGCGTAGTACAGGTGGTCCACGGGTCCATCCTCGCTCTCCACAGGGTCTCGACTGGTGTTCAGCTGCAGATGCAGACACACACACACAGGATTATTCTCATCTACTCTGAGCTAGGGTAAAACATATTTCAGATGGATGCTTTCCTAATCAGCATAATCGTTTAATCATTTAGCAATGTTGATAAAAACATGTTGTGGTGTTGTAAAAGACAAATTGAGGGGCCATATAGAGATATATAAACGTCTCCCATCACAGCAAGCCTAAAACAATTATGGCTGGCCACCATCACTCACCCTATCAGTAGAGCTGCTGATGGTCTGCTGCTTCTTAGGGGGAGGGGGCTTGTGCTTGGGTGGACCACTGAGAAAGCGAGAGAAAGGAAGGACTCAAACAAACAGTACGGATGATCACTTAGTATGAGTGACAGACAGACAAACACTCACTCTCCATTGTTCTGGTTGCGTTTTTTGCGGACCATGACCACAACACTGCCAATAATGGCCAGCAGCAGAACCACCCCAATGATCCCTCCTATAATACTGCCTGTAGCAGGACCCTTCACTGGCAGTCGTGTACCTACAGAGAGAGAGAGAGAGAGAGAGACACACAGGGAGAGAGAGGGAGACACGGGGAGAGAGAGAGAGACACAGGGAGAGAGAGAGAGACACAGGGAGAGAGAGAGAGACAGAGAGAGAGACGGAGAGTGAGAGACACACACAGGGAGAGAGAGAGACACAGGGAGAGAGAGAGAGAGAGACAGGGAGAGAGAGAGAGAGACACACACAGGGAGAGAGAGAGAGAGAGACAGGGAGAGAGAGAGAGAGACAGGGGGAGAGAGAGAGAGAGACACAGGGAGAGAGAGAGAGACAGGGAGAGAGAGACAGGGGGAGAGAGAGACGGAGAGAGAGAGACAGGGAGAGAGAGAGACACAGGGAGAGAGAGAGACACAGGGAGAGAGAGAGAGAGGGAGAGCGAGAGAGACAGGGGGAGAGAGAGAGCGAGAGAGAGAGACAGGGAGAAAGAGACGGAGAGAGACACAGGGAGAGAGAGCGAGAGGGGGAGAGATGAGAGAAAATAAGGTAGATGATAGAAAAAGTGAGATGGGAAGGAAGCGAAAGAATAGAATGGAGGTAAAAGGGGATAAGTACAAAGAGGGAGAGAAAAGAGAGAGAGAAAAGAGGGAGAGAAAAGAGGGAGAGAAAAGAGAGAACATTAACAACAGTGTAGTGATAACATTCACATGCTGGAGTAGTCCCAAATGCACTGGAATAACCCTACAGTGCATTTCATTACACAACATTGTTTCATTTGCGGTGAAAGGTTCTGAAAGCGGAATTAAGAATATAATCCCCAAGTAATGAAGTAGGCCTACTAACTAGTCAATGGTGTGTGTGAGACAGAGGTGCAAAGAAACTGTGTGTGTGGATGAGAGAGGTATAGAGAAAGTGTATGCGTGTGTGTGAGAGCAAGCCGAGATGCAGAGAAAGTGTGAGTCTGCCTTTACAGAAGAAAGGTCTACATTAGTGGACTACATCACATGGGGAGGCAGACAATCAGACAATGACTGTAGTACCTCCCTCTAATGAACCATGACCACTAGGACCAGTACTAACAATAGGATTATACACAAGACAGGAGTACATACACACACGGTGTGACCCATCTCATTATCCTCCCCATCATTGCCTAGGGGATTATGCTAATGAGGGAGTGTTAAAGGGCAACGAGGAGCTCAGCTAATTGGAGGAGAGTTACACAGGGAAAGTAATTGGTTGGCCCGATTGAATGTTGTTAGGCTTATAATTATGACTGTGGTACTGATGATCTTATAGCAACGCTCTGTAATGTAAACAATGGAGCATCCAATTACCTTTTCACATGCAAATAGCAGTTGTTTTCAATTAGACCACATGTAAATAAAATACAAACGCTTTGGTTTCCCAGTAAAACTATCTAAATGGTCAATAATAAATGATAATTTCATAAAATGATCTCAGAGTAGTTTACCCTGACATTTATAAAGACATTATTGTTCAGAACATGTCATGTTTAATGTGTGTAGTTTAATAGGTCTTGTGAGACAGAAATATTTACATTTTATAGGTTTAGAAGGGACTGTCACTAGGTGATTACTATGGTGTAATACAGCTTGTTGTCCACATGGCGGTGCTATGTCTCCATAACACAGGCTCTGAAGTACTAATAATATTCACTACCTCTGTTCTGTCCTTTGCTCTTCATCTCTCCCATGGTCGTCGACTACAGTATGTATCTAGCTATATCCATGCTCCCTTTTCGTCTATGGTGCTTTTTGCTCCATCCTAACTCCACCATCCCTCTCATTTGTTATCCCTCACTTGCCCCCCAATCCCCCCTTCCCTGATACATGTGCAAATATTGTACTATAAATTGTGCCTTCCTGTATTATACTTACGCTAAAATGTTTATTCTGTTCTACTGAGCCATTTACTTTATGTTTGTACTCTTATTGTTGTTGCATTGTCTGGACAGTGTATATACCATGTGTATCCTGTACATACCACTAATAAAACCTGAAACGTTTCCTCCCTCTCTCCATAAAACTTTTCCTCCCCTCACCTCCTTTTTACTGATAGGGAATAAACTGGGCTGGTGACAGCTTTATCTGGTAAGCATTCTTTATTAGGGTACTTTCTTTTCAGATCAGTTCAGATAAAGGAGAGGTGAGGAAGCCACCGAACAGTATTGAGATGCAGCTGCTGTCTGAGTGACTCCAGCAGTAGTGAATAGAGATCGTGCCCTCTCTGTATCTGTGGTGGATGCCAGCCATGTCTCGCTCTAATGAAATCTCCCAGACGGCCCGAGCGTGCCTGCTGTGTCTCTCAGCTGGCGCCGTGCTACGCTGCCCTCCAACAAGGACGGGCTCCGTAAATTTAGCAAGACGGGCGCGCACACACACGTAGCAGAGTCCAGCAGTCCAGCTGGCAGGGACATCTTGTAAACTATCCAATATCCTTGTCACTCACACCAACATTTATACACACCCACAATTCTCTGTGGTGTGCTGCACGCCCCATACCCAGGGTTTAGCTGCTCTTGGTGTATTCAATGATTCTACCTGTATTCTCAATGTAAGGTATGGTCTAAAATACTGCTAGAGTTTTCAAATATAAAAAAATACTGCCAAAGTTCTACAACACTAGAGCCCTGCCGCATAAGATAGCTGGTGCATAATTAAGCAGTCTCTAGATGATTGCTGGGGGATTTTCCAGGCTGAGACAGACTGGCTGATCAGGAAACAGAGAGTAACATCTCTCTCTGCCTGCCTCTCTCTCTGTGCTGCCAGCTTGCCTCGCTCTCTACGAGCTGCCTGCTGACCTCTCTCTACGAGCTGCCTGCTGACCTCTCTCTACGAGCTGCCCTCTCTCTACGAGCTGCCTGCTGACCTCTCTCTACGAGCTGCCTGCTGACCTCTCTCTACGAGCTGCCTGCTGACCTCTCTCTACGAGCTGCCTGCTGACCTCTCTCTACGAGCTGCCTGCTGACCTCTCTCGGTGCTACCTGCTACCTGACCCAAACAGATTAAAGCCATTGATCGTTGGCCAAACAATCCTATTGTTGCTGATCATAAAATCCACCTGTATTGTTTTTTGTTTACTTTTTAAGTATATCTTATGTGTCTGTTGAAGCTCAAACACGGTTACATTGATCCCAGATGATGGGAATACAGATTAGGTCTAGACGGATTGATCAACATTGATAGAGATAAAGATTAGGATAAAGAGAGAGCTAAAGTAATGCCTTTGCTCAGTCAGGGAGAGGAGAAGCCTATCCCTTAGATCCTAAAGGCTTAACAGGGTTACATTACCAACATCCATTCAGCCCGACACACACAACTCGCACCCTAGCGACCCTGTATCCTGGTAACCAGCTGCCGCATACATAATCACACAGATTGGAGGTGTGTGTGTGTGGGTGAGGGGGGGAAGACAGCGAGAGAGAGAGAGATAAGGACAAGGGCATACAGTGATAGAGGAGAGAATAGAGGATGATTAGGGGAAAGAGAAGAGATTGGGAGAGACGGGGTGATGGAGAGGAATTCAGATCACTTTGGGAAATGCCTCTTCAAGTATGCTAGTCTTATATTACTGCTACTAAACACTATACACAATATAACTACCACCCACCACCACTACCACTACTATGTGGAATGCTGTTGCCTACAGTCCCCTGCTGTTGGCTGCTGCCTGCCTGGGCCTGGTGCTGTACTGAAGCTGTAGTCTGTCAGACAGGCCCAGTATTAATCTAGTGTGAATCCAGAGCTGGCCCCATGCATTTACACTGTCTGGGATTAAACGGATGTCAGGGACACCAAGCCTCTGTGTGTGTGTGTGTGTGTGTGTGTGTGTCTAACAGCAGGAAAGACGGAGTGTGTATGCATACGATTGAGTGTGGGTGTGTGAGTGTTTGACGTTGATCTCCCCCTCTCTCTGCAGGGAGACAGTGTGCTCCCTGCCATGGTGCATTAAGGCACAGACAGGCGCCCTGGGAGAAGGCAGGATATCTCTCTCGCTCTCCCTCGTACCCTCTCTCTCTGACAAGCTCGTGGCTCCCCTCTCGCTGTCTCTGCGTCAATATTTACAGTCCACTTTACACTGGTACAGAGGTGGATGGGTCCAGCCAGCACGGAGCAGGCCTGCTGCATTTGCCAAATGTAGCTGTCCAGTCCAGCTAAGAAGGAGCACTAGGGGTAGGAATAGGACTAGGCAGGCTGTAGTAGTCCAAAGGCGATACACACCAACCCACGACCACACCAAATAGCTGTTCATCTCAGCAACAGAGAGAACATACACAGGTTGCAGCTGGCAGGTCCATAACAAGGCATTCACACACACGTACGTACATGTGCCACACACACAGTCCAGTCTGGATAACTATGAGTTGTACTATAAGAACCCAGGTCACCTCAGTTAGCTAGTGTATCATAATGTGAACTGTCCCTAACCTCCCCCTCCCTCCCTGGGGCCTGGTCTGTCACCCGTTGGTTTGTTTACCTGCCCTGTGACCTTCTGCCTGGGAGAATGTCCACTTCATCAAGTACTGGAGCACTACTCAGACATGCACAGAGGGATCCCAGCCCAGAGCGCAGCCTCGTACTGAGAGGGGATTGAGGTGAGACAAACGAACATTTCCACTACTGTTTCCTCTACACATAAAAAGAGATGTTCTGAAATGTCATCTGTACTAGTCTCAGGTGAGACTGGGTTAGATCAAAGCGATAAAGGAGGATGCCTTCCTGGAATGTAATATCACCTGTAGCTATAGTTGTTCAACGTCAGTAGAGATGGAGGAAAGAGAGGAGATGACGTCAGACTATTGAGTTGTATCCTCTCGGCCACAGCAGTAGGCTAATTGGGGGCTGTCTCCAGTGGACTACCTCTCATAAGAGACTGATTAACAGAACAGGGAGCCGTAATGGCCCCTCTCTCCAGTTGCATTCTCTCCCCCTTTCATCCTATGCCCCTCAAGAGAATCCGCACAGCCAGAACTGCACAGGCCCGGCTCTAGCTCTGCATTCGGATTTAAAACTCTCATTAAGACAATTGTCCTCTGCCATGGGGAACTATTGGGCATATAAACAATAGAATAGGCAATGACTTCTCGTTATGTGGCGAGCTTCCGTGGCTAGGTTTAGTTTGTTGTTGATTATGCAGGGTTACAGTAACATACAAATTCAAGCATGCGCACGTTATTTGCATGGACATCTAATGGGCCTGTGGACATATGGGTGTGGAATCACAATGCAAACTAGACCCACAGTTAAGTATAGTTCCTCTCACATCTACATCTACTGTGTTCCCTGGGAAGTGTTGGAGGTTGTGGGAGCCTTGTGCTGATCACACATGGAAGTCACAGGAGGTCGGTGGCACCTTAATTGGGGCTTGTGGTAACGACTAGAGCAGAATAAGTGGAATGGTATCAAATACATCAAACACATGGTCTCCAGTTGTTTGATCCATTCCATTTGCTCTGTTCCAGCCATTATTATGAGCCATTCTCCCCTCAGCAGCCTCCTGTGATGGAAGTCACTACCACCTACTATGGTGTTGCTATTGATGTGCTCTTCACAGTGGCAGTCTATCCTTAACAATGTAATATTACACATGGCAAACTTCAAACGCATGCACACATTTAGTATGTGTTACAAAAACACATGCACAATCATAAAGGCTGACACACACACACACACACACACACACATACATAATGTAGGCATATGGATGCTAATAGTCACATTTCCACATGCACACCCACCCCTGCATGTCACAGATGAAGAATATCAAACTGCTGTACATGCATCACAAGGCATTACCAACAATATCCTCCACACAGACAACCCCATGAGCACACATAATGAATACATCCTTCATCCACCATCTAATACAACACACTGCATCAAGACAGCTTGTCTGAACTCACTGTCTGTCTCTCTCAGATAATCATTTTTATGTCACAATTCATTGGAATATCTCAATATACAGTTAGCTATATCACGCTCCCCCATCTCTCCCACCTCTCAGTGTGTGTGTGTGTGTGTGTGTGTGTCAGAGACAGACAGTTCAGTAGCAACAGCAAAGTATAAAGTGGGTGAGTGAACATAAATAAATTGCTGTGGGCGAGGAGCAGAACAGAGTGTGTGAGGTAATCAATAACTACCAGTGAAGGACACTTGGTGCAGTGGAACACCAGGCCAGCCCTGCGTGAAAGACATGACACAAACACTGGTTGCACGCTACAATGATACTCAACATGACAGTCAACACAATACAGAAAGACACACATACACTGAGTGTACAAAACATTAGGAACACCTGCTCTTTCCATGACAGACTGAACAGGTGAATCAAGCTGAAAGCTATGATCCCTTATTGATGTCACTTGTTAAATCCACTTCAAATCAGTGTAGATGAAGGGGAGGAGACAGGTTAAATAAGGATTTTTAAGCCTTGAGTCATGGATTGCGTATGTGTGTCATTCAGCAGGTGAATGGGCAAGACAAAATATTTAAGTGCCTTTGAACGGTGTTTGGTAGTAGGTGGTTTGAGTGTGTCAAGAACTGCAACGCTGCTGGGTTTTTCAAGCTCAACAGTTTCCTGTGTGTATCAAGAATGGTCCACCACCCAAAGGACATGCAGACAACTTGACAACTGTAGGAAGCATTGGAGTCAACATTGGCCAGCATCCCAGTGGAAAGCGTCGACACCTTGCAGAGTCCATGCCCCAACGAATTGAGGCTGTTCTGAGGGCAAAATGGGGTGCAACTCAATATTAGGAAGGTATTCCTAATGTTTTTTACACACACACACAACCGCGATCCTTCAGCGGGGTGCAGAAATGCATACTTTTAATACAAACTTTTAGCGAATACAACCACTGACTTTTCCCTCATTTGTGTTGCTGAACTCAGCGTGAATGCGCTTGTGCCAATTGAATCTCAATTTACGTAGTACGTCAAGGCCGCTACATCTCCAGTTGAGCAACACAAATGAGGAAAAAGTCGGTGGTTGTATTCGCTAAAAGTTTGTATTAAAAGTATACATTTCAGCACATTGCGGAAGGACCTCAGTTGTACAGGACAAACATAGGTACATGTATGCGTTTTCAGAATTTACATTTTTACAATAATCGGCTGATGGTGACTCAGTTGTCGCTGGCAAATCGCGTGACCAGTTATCAAAACTCAACTCCGCCTAGATATAAGAGAACAGAGTTGAGCGTTCCTCAGCTACAATGCCCTATGATCAGAAGACATTCAATTAGAGCTCTTTGGCCACGCACACCAATGGTGGGTTTGGCCTTCGAAACAAGTATGCAGAAATTACCCCAACACAATCCCTCCTTACATGCACACACACAATCTTGCAGCTGCAATGCACACTGCATTTCATTCATTCCATCTCTAATGTGAGCAGCATCCTCATCTCGAGTGCACATTATGATGGATTTTACTGTAGACACTAGTCAGTGTGTGTGTGCATGCCAGTCAATTTAAGTGTTTACCAGCGCACACTAAGTCATTATGTGTGTCTACAGTAAGACACTACACTCCTCATTGTGCTTATGTACAGTGGGGGAAAAAAGTATTTAGTCAGCCACCAATTGTGCAAGTTCGCCCACTTAAAAAGATGAGAGAGGCCTGTAAGTTTCATCATAGGTACACGTCAACTATGACAGACAAATTTTGATTTTTTTTCTCCAGAAAATCACATTGTAGGATTTTTAATGAATTTATTTGCAAATTATGGTGGAAAATAAGTATTTGGTCACCTACAAACAAGCAAGATTTCTGGCTCTCACAGACCTGTAACTTCTTCTTTAAGAGGCTCCTCTGTCCTCCGCTCGTTACCTGTATTAATGGCACCTGTTTGAACTTGTTATCAGTATAAAAGACACCTGTCCACAACCTCAAACAGTCACACTCCAAACTCCACTATGGCCAAGACCAAAGAGCTGTCAAAGGACACCAGAAACTAAATTGTAGACCTGCACCAGGCTGGGAAGACTGAATCTGCAATAGGTAAGCAGCTTGGTTTGAAGAAATCAACTGTGGGAGCAATTATTAGGAAATGGAAGACATACAAGACCACTGATAATCTCCCTCGATCTGGGGCTCCACGCAAGATCTCACCCCGTGGGGTCAAAATGATCACAAGAACGGTGAGCAAAAATCCCAGAACCACACAGGGGGACCTAGTGATTGACCTGCAGAGAGCTGGGATCAAAGTAACAAAGCCTACCATCAGTAACACACTACGCCGCCAGGGACTAAAATCCTGCAGTGCAAGACGTGTCCCCCTGCTTAAGCCAGTACATGTCCAGGCCCGTCTGAAGTTTGCTAGAGTGCATTTGGATGATCCAGAAGAGGATTGGGAGAATGTCATATGGTCAGATGAAACCAAAATAGAACTTTTTGGTAAAAACTCAACTCGTCGTGTTTGGAGGACAAGGAATGCTGAGTTGCATCCAAAGAACACCATACCTAATGTGAAGCATGGGGGTGGAAACATCATGCTTTGGGGCTGTTTTTCTGCAAAGGGACCAGGACGACTGATCCGTGTAAAGGAAAGAATGAATGGGGCAATGTATCGTGAGATTTTGAGTGAAAACCTCCTTCCATCAGCAAGGGCATTGAAGATGAAACGTGGCTGGGTCTTTCAGCATGACAATGATCCCAAACACACTGCCCGGGCAACGAAGGAGTGGCTTCGTAAGAAGCATTTCAAGGTCCTGGAGTGGCCTAGCCAGTCTCCAGATCTCAACCCCATAGAAAATCTTTGGAGGGAGTTGAAAGTCTGTGTTGCCCAGCGACAGCCCCAAAACATCACTGCTCTAGAGGAGATCTGCATGGAGGAATGGGCCAAAATACCAGCAACAGTGTGTGAAAACCTTGTGAAGACTTACAGAAAACATTTGACCTGTGTCATTGCCAACAAAGGGTATATAACAAAGTATTGAGAAACGTTTGTTATTGACCAAATACTTATTTTCCACCATAATTTGCAAATAAATTCATTACAAATCCTACAATGTGATTTTCTGGAAAATAAATTCTCATTTTGTCTGTCATAGTTGACGTGTATCTATGATGAAAATTACAGGCCTCTCTCGTCTTTTTAAGTGGGAGAACTTGCACAATTGGTGGCTGACTAAATACTTTTTCCCCCCACTATATACACACACCAGTCATTCAGAGCTTTGTTGAGGGGAGTCATATCAGTGTTCCCTGAGGAGACACTACATACCTTCAGCCTCTTATACTGGTCCACATTACATAACCCTTAAACACCCAGCACAGCACAGGGCTCTACATATTTAATATAGAGCTCAGAGGACAGAAGAGAGTGGAAGAGGGGGAGACAGGAAGAGAGGGGGAGAGGAAGAGGGAGAGAGTGGAAGAGAGAGGACGAAGGGAGAAGAGGGAGAGAGGGGAAGAGAGGTGCTGTTGCATTGATTTCTTGCCAGTTTTACACCAGCCCAATCCTCCTGAAGTAGTGTGTGTACGCATCTGCACAAGTGTGTGTCAGACTGCGTTAGACATGGCGAGAGGAGCGGGAACACACACATGGAGAGACAGGAGTGTGTGTGGAGAAGAAAGGTACCTGTGTAACACAGAGTCAGAAGGATGGAACAGAGCTGATGTGAGTGCTTTTGATCTGCTGCTAAGGGAATGGAAGCTACTCATTCTGAAGGATGAGGCAGAAATAGCAGCTATTACACACCTAGATGGGCAGTGACTTCCTTTCTACTCCAACTGTCTTCGCCTGGGCCGGTATTCTGTCTGTTCTCAATATCTCACAACGCTCAACTTTCTTTTGGTCTGTGTACCAGGGTTGGGGTAACTTCCATTTCAATTCAATCATTGAAAAGTTTCCATTCATTTTCTATGAGAAGTTTGCAGTTCAAGCATTTCAGTTCACTTCCTGGATTGACTGCGTTGAAGCGGAATTGATCCCAATCCTGCTGTGTACACAGTAGCAGTCACCTGAATAGGAGCAGATATGTAATTGTTCTCTGTGTAATCTATCAATGGCTTGTTCATGTTCAACACTTACTGCAGGCAACACACACACTGCGGTATCAGATAGATGTGTATCAGATAGATGTGTCTCTACTCTAGGTGACACACCCCACCCACACACACACCTGTTAGACCTGTATCAGATCCATCGGTCTCTGCTCTACCAGCTCAACTGGAGGGGACCAACACACACCAGTCTCTGAGACACCTGTATCAGGTCCATCATCAGTGTTTCCTCTAGGTGACAGAACTGTCTAGCAGGTAACAGAACTGTCTAGCAGGTGACATAACTGTCTAGCAGGTAGCAGCAGCCAGGTAGCCACAGTGTGACAGGAACCGGACTGTCTGACTCACTAGCTGAGATAAAAGCTCAACCACTTCCTCTGAAACACACCAGTCAGTAGACCATTAAGCAACATTAGGCTGGTTGACTTAGCATACATGCCATAGACAACAGTGTCCACTGTCACAAATAAAATGCCACCAACCCGTTTGACAGAGAGACTCTCCCTTCACCCTCTGCTATATGACACCAAGGAATGTTAACCTGCACCGAAACCCATCATCTCATTATCTTCACTCACTCTTTAACTCATTTGTTCTCTTTTCAATACACAACAATAAACCTCTAGCTCCTTTCAAAAATGACTGACATCATACCAGCATAGACTTAATGCCTGAACGAGAGGCGTGTTACTGAAAACGGAGGGAAAATATGACTGAAATAAGAATTCCAAAATGTCTGGCTGATTAAAAATATAAATTAAATCTTTCAGAATACAGAATTAAAGAGAACAGAGGTTTTATGAGTTCAATAATTAATCTATCGGTCTACAGATCTACAGTCTTCTATCCATTGTATAGTGGAAGAACATCTCTAGCGACCAGCAACTTGTGTGTATATGCCTTGGCTGTGACATGCACTCCCCACCGCCTGCAGAAGCGCGCGCATGTGTGTGTGTGTGTGTGTGTGTGTACACGCTTGTGTGCGACATGCCTCTGCTGTATGGATCATGAATATTATTCATAAGGCTGAATGTCAACATTGATGAATCATTTTGCTGTAAAATGTGTGTGTGTCTCGCAGCTCCACCGCTGGACGTGGTGGCAGGCTAGCTATGACCCTGGTTGTCATCACTGTACTGTACAAAAACATTACTACCACAAATAGAGACAGGAGGGATGGAGGGAGGAGGGTGTGAGGAGGGATGAGGAGGGTGGAGATGATGGGTGAGGAGGGTGGAGAGGGAGAGGAGGAGAGAGTCAGTGAAGGAGACATGGGGCAATAGGGGACAGGGGACACCGGGTGGACTGGACAGCCAGAGCTATAGGGGACAGGCATGGAGACGTAGCCTCAGAGACCGGCTATAGGCCTGGTTATTGTACAGCACCTCAAGTTGCAGAGAGCCCAGTGAAACTAGTCTCTGTGGATATTAGTATGATGTCAGCAGAGGTTCAACTCACAGTAGTAATAAAACCACACACACGCTCTGACAAAGACACACACAACTCCCAGACAAAAGCTCCGGCAGCATTTACATAAAGGAGTTTTTCTTGTTGCATTTTAAAAGCCCTCCTCATCCCATCATGCATTTGACCTTTAAGGTAGAGAGAGAGAGAGAGAGAGAGAGAGAGAGAGAGAGAGAGAGAGAGAGAGAGAGAGAGAGAGAGAGAGAGAGAGAGAGAGAGAGAGAGAGAGAGAGAGAGAGAGAGAGAGAGAGAGAGAGAGAGAGAGAGAGAGAGACAGAGAGAGACAGAGAGAGACAGAGAGAGAGACAGAGAGAGAGAAGAGAGAGAGAGAGAGAGAGAGAGAGAGAGAGAGAGAGAATTACCACTCCAAACCATGGATGAAGGACAAGGAAGGAGGGAGGGAATGAAGGAGGGAGGGATAGAGGCAGTGTCCCTCAGGCTCTTCCAGCTGTTGTTCTCTCTTTCTTTTCCCCTCCCGCTTTTTCTCCTCCATCGCTTTTCATCTGCACTCATCTCTCACCGATCACCCCAACCACTTGTGCCCCTTCTCCCTCCCTCCTTCTCCTTTTTTCTCTCCTCCTCTCTCTTTCACTCTCTCCTCCTCTACACAAATGACTCAGTGGAACAGGTCAACTGTTACAAAATTCCCCCTGCAGCTCAACCTGCCTAATACAAAGCCTGGCTCATCAAGTCAAATAGACTGCCTACACATACTGGGAGCAGAGACACACACTGAATGCAGCAGCCGCGCACACACCCACACACACTAATATTATACAAAGTAATCTCTAAAATCCTCCAGCCACATAAAGTGTCAAACATACAGTTGAAGTCGGAAGTTTACATACACCTTAGCCAAATACATTTAAACTCAGTTTTTCACAATTTGTGACATTTAATCCTTGTAAAAATTCCCTGTCTTAGGTCAGTTAGATCACCACTTTATTTTAAGAATGTGAAATGTTAGAATAATCAAATCAAATCAAATTTTATTGGTCACATGCGCCGAATACAACAGGTGCAGACATTACAGTGAAATGCTTACTTACAGCCCTTAACCAACAGTGCATTTATTTTAAACAAAAAAGTAAAAATAAAACAACAACAAAAAAAAAAGTGTTGAGAAAAAAAAGAGCAGAAGTAAAATAAAGTGACAGTAGGGAGGCTATATATACAGGGGGGTACCGTTGCAGAGTCAATGTGCGGGGGCACCGGCTAGTAGAGAGAATGATTTATTTCAGCTTCTATTTATTTCATTACATTCCCAGTGGGTCAGAAGTTAACATACACTCAATTAGTATTTGGTAGCGTTGCCTTTAAATTGTTTAACTTGGGTCAAACTTTTCGGGTAGCCTGCAACAAGCTTCTCACAATAAATTGGGTGAATTTTGGCCCATTCCTCCTGACAAAGCTGGTGTAACTGAGTCAGGTTTCTAGGCCTCCTTGCTCACACACGCTTTTTCAATTCTGCCCACAAATTTTCTATAGAATTGAGGTCAGGGCTTTGTGATGGCCACTCCAATACCTTGACTTTGTTGTCCTTAAGCTATTTTGCCACAACTTTGGAAATATGCTTGGGGTCATTGTCCATTTGGAAGACCCATTTGCGACCAAGCTTTAACTTCCTGACTAATGTCTTGAGATGTTGCTTCAATATATCCACATAATTTTCCTTCCTCATGATGCAATCTATTTTGTGAAGTGCACCAGTCCCTCCTGCAGCAAAGCACCCCCACAGCATGATGCTGCCACCCCCCTGCTTCAAGGTTGGGATGGTGTTCTTTGGCTTGCAAGTGACCCCCTTTTCCTCCAAACATAACGATGGTCATTATGGCCAAACTGGTCTGATGAAACAAAAATAGAACTGAGGACATTTCTCCAAAAAGTACGATCTTTGTCCCAATGTGCAGTTGCAAACCGTAGTCTGGCTTTTTTATGGCGGTTTTGGAGCAATGGCTTCTTCCTTGCTGAGCGGCCTTTCAGGTTATGTCGATATAGGACTCGTTTTACTGTGGATATAGATCATTTTGTACCCGTTTCCTCCAGCATCTTCACAAGGTCCTTTGCTGTTGTTCTGGGATTGATTTGCACTTTTCACACCAAAGTACGTTCATCTCTAGGAGACAGAACGCGTCTCCTTCCTGAGCGGTATGACGGCTGTGTGGTCCCATGGTGTTTATACTTGCGTACTATTGTTTGTACAGATGAACGTGGTACCTTCAGGCATTCGGAAATTGCTCCCAAGGATGAACCAGACTTGTGGAGGTCTTGGCTGATTTATTTTGATTTTCCCATGATGTCAAGCAAAGAGGCACTGAGTTTGAAGGTAGGCCTTGAAATACTTCCACAGGTACACCTCCAATTGACTCAAATTATGTCAATTAGCCTATCAGAAGCTTCTAAAGCCATGACATCATTTACTGGAATTTTCCAAGCTGTTTAAAGGCACAGCGAACTTAGTGTATGTAAACTTCTGACCCACTGGAATTGTGATGCAGTGAATTATAAGTGAAATAATCTGTCTGTAAACAATTGTTGGAAAAATTACTTGTGTCATGCACAAAGTAGATGTCCTAACCGACTTGCCAAAACTATAGTTTGTTAACAAGAAATGTGTGGAGTCATTGAAAAACAAGTTTTAATGACTCCAACCTAAGTGTATGTAAACTTCCGACTTCAACTGTACGTACGTGAACCACACATGCTACAAAGGTACATCACATTACACCAGTAGCCATGCAGGGCCAAAGCCACACACACTCAGGTAAACACACACACACGCCACCCCAACTCCGCACACCTACAAACACACACTACAGAAGACAACCCAATGCATTGTTCCACAGATACACTATGAATCATGATTGACTAGGGAAGAGGAGAGCTGAGAGACACACTGATATAAAACAGATATTACCACACCAGGACAGCAGCACCATAGAGGGTCCTAAGCAGGATAAACGACCACAGACAACCTGGCCACAGACGAGATAGGCTACGCAGCAGAGAAAACCTCAGACACTAGACAAACCATGTAGCACAGAAACAGATATAGAAATGGAACGGCTCCATACATCACATGGCCTCTGTCCCAAATTGCAACCTATTCCCTATGAAGTGCACTACTTTTGACCAGAAATGGGCTCTGGAATAGGTTGGCTGCATCCCTGGTGTGGGCCTATGGAGGATAAACGACTGGAGAAAAGCTCATAGACAGGCCCTGTAACACAGAGATAAATTCTAGAATAGAGTAGAGGCATGGAGCTAGAGATGATAAAAGACTAGACTCCCAGACCAGACACACACTAAAGTACAGCTAAACCAATATAGTTCTGCTATGCCCAAGGAGCCATAGGTGGTAAAAGATGAGAGCTCTAATATTGCTGTGTGTGTCTGTGTGTGTTACTAAGGCCCAGGCTGCTCATTGCGCTCGTATGTCGCACACACACTGCTCTCATGTCAGACACTCCTCTGCACATGGACATGAATCAGGCCTCTCCATGGAGCTGCCCACAGCACCATATCTGTGCCCCTTTCACTGTGCCCCTGCAATGGGTTAAGAGCAGAGCTCAGCAGGTAGGCTAAGACTCCGCAGACAGGTAGATACACCACACAGTTCAATACCTTCAGCTCCCCTCTGTTCTGCCCTCTAGACAATGCCTGGCTTGCAACAGAGAAGCTCAATAAGTTAAAAGGGGAAGGAACTCCTTCCTCCAGTTTCCTGTGGTAACAAGATCAGAGAAACAGGGAGAGAGCGATATAAGGGGAGGAAGAGAGAGACGGTCTCTCTGAGCAGTGAGAAGAGAAGAGGAGCGAGGTGGGTTGTCAGATTCTCTCACCCAATTCACCATCCATCTCCCTTCTTTATTATGAGAGAGTGACACAGAGAGAGAAACTGAGAGAGAAACCGAGAGAGAAAGAAACCGAGAGAGAAAGAGAGAACCCGAGAGAGCGAGTGAAACCGAGCGAGAGAGAGAACCTGAGAGAGCGAGAGAAACCGAGAGAGCGAGAGAAACCGAGCGAGAGAGAAATCGAGAGAGCGAGAGAAACCGAGAGAGAGAGAGAAACCGAGAGAGAGAGAGAGAGAGAGAGAGAGAGGTAAATGAGAGGAGGCAGAGAATAGAAGAGGTGAAAGAGTGAGCAGCAGAGAGAGTGATGGAAAAAGTCCATTAACAAAACCTCACAACAGGGCAGGACACCTGGAGAGAGGAGAAGACTGATGTGTGATAGAGAAAAAAAGAGAGGTGTTCAGATGGAGAGACTGTGTGTGTGTGTGTGTGTGTGTGTGTGTGTGTGTGTAGAAGTGTCAAGAGAAGTTGCCTCACACACAGACATAGCTGTGTGAAGTTGTCACAGTACTTCCCTCAACCTGACTCTATTTGATGTCAGACAAAGAGAACAGAAATAGACTTCACTCCAACAGAGACGAGACCACACAGTCACTGAACAAATCACTCTGGACTGCCTCAGAGAAGACAAACACACATATATACACACACAATCTCTATCCCGTGTGTGAGAGACGAATGTACACAGTCACAAAGACACACTCTGACCAGGTGATTCACTCTAGACCTGACAGAGTCCAATAAAAATGTCATACGAGTCATCCTGACCAAACTAGAGACAGAGTATTTCTGTTTCTGCTCTTCTCTTGATCGGTGTGTGTGTGGTGAAAGCACGATTGAGAGCCTGTTGAGACTGTGAATTAAGCAGCCAGTGCATCTGATCTGCAGAGCGCCCAGAGCCAAACACACACTGCATCAAAATAATTTCCATCACACACACATATATTCTTAGGAGCGGAGCCGGAGTAATCATTCTCATATCGATAAAGATCAGACTCACAGACAGAGAGTAGGTTAGTGCTGCCAGCTAACCAGGACCCTGAAAAATTGTCCTTTTATTATTCTGTGTGCTTCAGGGAGAGGTTTAGTTCCAGGTACATCACAGCATGGGAGCTTGACGCACGCATACATACACGTCTTTCATCTGCGGCTGCCGTCTGTTTTTGCAGGTGGTGGTTGAGGTCACTGCACCACTGAGGGGGACATACAGAGAGAACACACACACACACACACACACACACACACACTGCTCTCACAGAATCTAAACTAACACAGCTGCACTAACCCCATGCCCCCCTCTTCTAATCCTACCACCCCGTTCCTCTCCTCACCCCAAATCCACCCCACTCCTAAACCTACACCCTCGATCATCTCCCCCCTACACTATAATGAAACCCATCACCCTACAACAATCCCGCTGTCATGTGGAAGGTGCACTCGACTGGATCTACATTCATCCATCTAGCCCCCTCTACCCCCACCCCCATCTCAACCCTGTCAGATACCCCCTCCCTGCCCCGCTGCTCTGGTGGCAGTGGGCCAACCATGCACCACCCCTGGGAGCCCTGCGTTGTCCTGCTACCCACAATCCCCTGCTCCCTGTCTGCCGTCAGCTCCAGCCCTGTCAGCATCAGGACAGGAAGATTAAACTCCTTGGGACGCTAGAGGATACAAGGGCATCCATCCCCCCCGCACAAGGCCAGGGGTTGAGTGTGTGTGTGTGTGTGTGTGCACAAAATGTAGCTTAATAAAACCTTGAGAAGAGTTAACATTATGACTTACTGATAAAGGGGAACAATACCATTTCCTGTGTATGTTATGCTCAAAAGTAGTTTTAGTAACCTCAAGATTCCAGTGTGTTCTGCTTTAGTGTACTTGACATTGACACAACAATATAGAGTAGTAGTGTGGAATGCAGATATATTGCAGACAGTCAGGTACCCAGGCCAGGAGAAGCCATCGTCATTGTGCAAAGAGCAGGGAGTTGAAGATAAAATACAGCACATGGAAAAAGTGCTCTGTAAGATGTCAAATATTGTCATTGGTGTGTAGCACACGGCTCATATACAGTTGTTTTCGTCTCCTCACTTGAATGCCACCACACACACGGCACCCCCCTCAGGCCATCATACCAGACATGGAAACAAACTATCCCACTTTGCTGGTGTCTAAACACATAAACGTGCCGTTACAGTGGGGGGAAAAAAGTATTTAGTCAGCCACCAATTGTGCAAGTTCTCCCACTTAAAAAGATGAGAGAGACCTGTAATTTTCATCATAGGTACACGTCAACTATGACAGACGAAATGAGAATTTTTTTTCCAGAAAATCACATTGTAGGATTTTTAATGAATTTATTTGCAAATGATGGTGTAAAATAAGTATTTGGTCAATAACAAAAGTTTCTCAATACTTTGTTATATACCCTTTTTGGCAATGACACAGGTCAAACGTTTTCTGTAAGTCTTCACAAGGTTTTCACACACCGTTGCTGGTATTTTGGCCCATTCCTCCATGCAGATCTCCTCTAGAGCAGTGATGTTTGGGGGCTGTCGCTAGGCAACACGGACTTTCAACTCCCTCCAAAGATTTTCTATGGGGTTGAGATCTGGAGACTGGCTAGGCCACTCCAGGACCTTGAAATGCTTCTTACGAAGCCACTCCTTCGTTGCCCGGGCGGTGTGTTTGGGATCATTGTCATGCTGAAAGACCCAGCCACGTTTCATCTTCAATGCCCTTGCTGATGGAAGGAGGTTTTCACTCAAAATCTCACGATACATGGCCCCATTCATTCTTTCCTTTACACGGATCAGTCGTCCTGGTCCCTTTGCAGAAAAACAGCCCCAAAGCATGATGTTTCCACCCCCATGCTTCACAGTAGGTATGGTGTTCTTTGGATGCAACTCAGCATTCTTTGTCCTCCAAACACGACGAGTTGAGTTTTTACCTATTTTTTTCTATTTTGGTTTCATCTGACCATATGACATTCTCCCAATCCTCTTCTGGATCATCCAAATGCACTCTAGCAAACTTCAGACGGGCCTGGACATGTACTGGCTTAAGCAGGGGGACACGTCTTGCACTGCAGGATTTGAGTCCCTGGCGGCGTAGTGTGTTACTGATGGTAGGCTTTGTTACTTTGGTCCCAGCTCTCTGCAGGTCAATCACTAGGATTTTTGCTCACCGTTCTTGTGATCATTTTGACCCCACGGGGTGAGATCTTGCGTGGAGCCCCAGATCGAGGGAGATTATCAGTGGTCTTGTATGTCTTCCATTTCCTAATAATTGCTCCCACAGTTGATTTCTTCAAACCAAGCTGCTTACCTATTGCAGATTCAGTCTTCCCAGCCTGGTGCAGGTCTACAATTTTGTTTCTGGTGTCCTTTGACAGCTCTTTGGTCTTGGCCATAGTGGAGTTTGGAGTGTGACTGTTTGAGGTTGTGGACAGGTGTCTTTTATACTGATAACAAGTTCAAACAGGTGCCATTAATACAGGTAACGAGTGGAGGACAGAGGAGCCTCTTAAAGAAGAAGTTACAGGTCTCTGAGAGCCAGAAATCTTGCTTGTTTGTAGGTGACTAAATACTTATTTTCCACCATAATTTGCAAATAAATTCATAAAAAAATCCTACAATGTGATTTTCTGGAATTTTCTTTCTCAATTTGTCTGTCATGACGTGTACCTATGATGAAACTTACAGGCCTCTCTCATCTTTTTAAGTGGGAGAACTTGCACAATTGGTGGCTGACTAAATACTTTTTTTCCCCCACTGTATAGTACACGCTGCCGTGCAAAAACACAGAAACACACACACACGACAATTCCAAACCGAGTCCGACAGAGACACAAAAACAATGTCTGCCTCATCCTCCCGTCACAGGGAGCCAGAACAGGGCCACCATGACAGTGCCCCAAGCGTCACTGTCCCATCACTACAATATAACTACAGTGGATTGGAACTGGACTGGACTGGTACAGCACTACATTAGGACAGCGACTGGACAACATTGAGAGCTTGGCACCGCAGTGACAGTTTGGCTTCAAATCTAGGTTATGTGGTTTCAGGTTGAACAGACAGGTTTTGGTTTAAGGGGTCACTGCTCTTAAACTAGAGGGACGTTCAAATATTTGTGTCGAGCGCGCAACACAGTGTGCTTGTATCCCTCTCAGGCGTTTCAAGTGATGCCATTTCCGCTCTGTTGTGAAAGGAAGTCTTTAGCATTCAGCCAGGAGCCCAGAGAAGAGAGTGAGCGAGTGAGAGTGTGTGTCGCCTTCTCATTTTGCCAGCCTCAAACTCAAAGCAATTAGTGGAGCCAGATGGCTGTCTGGACTCTGAATAAATAGTTTGAGCATCGACGGAAAAACGCCATAGACGACACACACACACAGAGACCTGTGGCAACGTGCCGAGGCAGAGGGAAGACACGGACCTAAAGAACCAAATTGGTTCTAGCTGAGACTACAGTGCAGAAAAACACAACTGTCAGAAACTGTCATCTGAACATTCAAAAATTCACACAATGAATCCATTTAGACTTAATCTCTGCACTGTATTACCGTGGGGAGTTAAGGGCGCATGGTTTTACAGTGATACAATTATGGGTGCATGCACGCACACGTCTCCTCCTCCCACCAGTCTGGTTGAGTCAGCCCTTGAGAGCTAGTCTATTCACTTAGTTTCAGCCAGCATGCACATTCCCCAACTGATAACAAACCCTCCCTCTGCCTCCAGGAGTAATTCTAAAGCAACACCACCACATTCCTAAGCCATTACACACTATATCTGTATGTTTCCTTGACTCTCCCACTCTGTCCAAACTACCCGTTACCACGGCAGCAGGTTCACCTTAGCCAACCAGATGACATATGCAAATCAAACAGGGGGAGGGGCTTGTGTGTGTGATTGAAACTTGAGCTAACACACTTCACCTACAATGGCCTCTCTCCCTAGCTACCCTTCTCATGTTGATTCCCATAGGCTAGATACTGTATGTTATCAGCACGCTGTTGACAATTAGCAGTTTTATCACAACCGAAACCAGACAAACAGCAAGAATCAGCACCCTCCAAGTGGTGCTAACATATGACACTAGCTAACAGAGGATATTGATAATAAATATACCCAGATACATGCTTACATTAAATTACTATTTATGTGGGTTCTATTTCATTCTATGTACATAATACACAGCAACAAGGTCATCATTTCAAAAATCAAGAAACTTTAATTGCAACCAAATACAAAAAAACTACAAAATAGAAAGACATGACAAATAGTGACAACAAATTCAACTAAATTCTTTAAAAATTAAATAACAAGTTCAGAGAATGGTGAATAAAAAGCACATTTTGTGGTAAGATTGTTTCGAGTGTGCACTGTGCACCATTTTGTACAGTAAAAGCACATTAAGCCTGTTTTGGCGTAGTAATCACAGCAAAGAAGTCGAGAAATAAAGCACTCCAAAAACATAAATTATAAAGCACTGCAATAAGAGATAAAAAGATAAGGACTTGTAAAATAAGCATCGATACAGAATATAATAAATCCTTCATGCTTGCTGCTGAGAAATAGAACACGTGACACCATAAATTAGTAATTATTTCTTTTTCTTTCCGCTAGATACTGTATTTATATATTTATACTATGTACACGTCAGGGGGGAGCGATTGAGACGACAAGGAAGTTAAGGCTTCGATTAGTCATCAGTGTTTAGAGCCAGAGGACGATGATGTGGATTATCAACAAAATAAACGAAATAAAAACCTAACGCTGTGCTAGTTCCAGGTCAGGAACATTATCTGAATTCTCTAAAAGCATTTTTATTAGATTTTTGTGCCAGGCAGTACAGGTGGAGGTCAAAATAAGTAGATTCCCAGAAAACATTTACTTAAAAAAACATATTTTGTAAAAGACTGAAGACATAGTTGGATAGTTATTTTATAGAAGCATTTTACTTTGGGAAAAGTCAGTGGAGGTCAAGATTGGCAAATTGGGTATTTGATTTTGTGAAAGGTGTAAAATGCAGCACTCACAGAGAGAGAGCAACAGTACAGATGATTCTCAGAACACATTTTCCTTAAATCCCTGACATTGGACAAGAGGAGTGTGTGTGGCTCTCTCCCTCTCTCTGGAGAACAGAAGGGTTTCTGTGAATGTTCTGACAGAGTTCGGACCACTGAGCTTAGCAAGGGAATAGGAAGATGTGTATGTGGGTGTGTATCAAGGACAGTTAGAGTTGGAGCGAATGTGGGTGCCAGGGTGTGTTTGGTTTGATTTGGTTGTGGGTTGTATGTCTGTGTTCAGTGTGAGTGTTTGGGGAAGTGTCTCTCCTACTGGTTCCCTCTTTCTGTATGTGTGTGTGTGAGAGATCAGGCTGCAGGGGACAGTGTACAGTAATGTCTCCTCCAACTCCCAATGCTAAGAGACAGAGGGGGCAGGAAATGGCCGTTCAGGTTACACACCCTGTGGCACTGACAGATGTCCCAAAGCCCCTGAGCCACACACACAGCGCTGACTCAGAAACCACACAGATCACTGCCTCTGTGGGAGCTAGTCTATCTGATAAATAGTGTATGTGTCTCACACTGTGTGTGTGTGTGTGTGTTTGTTTATGGGTGAAGGGGCAGTATGTTGATTGACTTTAGTGAACCTGCCAATCCAGTTATTTCAGTTATCATCCTGGTTGAAAAACGAAAATGTCTATATGTCAACTATTGTTATTGAGATGAACTAGATTCACTAGTATTTAATAGCTGAAGATGTGCATCTTATACGTCCTACACCATTTCATTGAAGGGTTGTCTATTCAAAGCAGTTACATTCTGAGTACAGTATTATTGGCTCTGATTTAACTTTGACCTTGGCCAAACCAGTAAGTGAGTTCCACACAACAACATTGACTCTATACAGCAGTTATTTACACTCTGATAAATACCCACATTTTTCACAGGAGTTTGACAAGAAACATAAAGATCCGTACATATATAGTATACAGATACCTCACACCAAAATATACAAAACAACTTCATCCCTTCCTTCCTTCCCTCACTCCATATACACATCAGAAACCGAAGAACATTATCAATATTTCTCCAAAGACACAATTTATCACCTTCATACAAATATAACTAGTGGGCATATCTTGTTTTGGTGTTACACACACAAGTGCAAAGATAGGAGATATATGTTTCTTAGTGGTCATCATAAGTGGTTCACAACAGGCCTCTACGCTGACCTTTTTTACAAGGAGCACGTGTGTGGCTAAGTTGAAAAATGTAGGCGCACACAAAGAAATTTAGGAGCATAGTGAAAAATATTTGAGGTAAATTTGAGTTCTAAATTTTTCTAGGCGCACTGGTGCTCCTAAATATAAATTCCATGTCGCACAGCAAAATATTTAGGCGCATATGCAAGTAGCCCTGCTCTAGGCATGCACTCCATCTATAACGTGTCTGTAAGCCAGAGTTTTGGCCTATACTGAGGCCATAATGCTATCAATCTATTGTACTGACAGACTTAGGCTATCGTGTTATCAAGTACTGATGGTTAGGCGAGTCGCACAGTGGGTCAGTATCTATCCCTTCTTCTGTCTCCCCCCTCTCCCTTCCTTTCTCTCCCTCATACCAAGGTCAACAGCCACCACAAGAGTTAACGTCATCCTGGAATGCTACTATACATCGCTCTCTCACCAGAGAGTGTGTGTGTGTGTGTGTACACTATGTGCGTCTCTCTGTGACCCCTATGGGTTAAAGTTAAAGGGCCCCTATAAGAGGTGTGTCCATGGCCACCCTCCACGCCCTCAGCGGTAAAACACACATCGTTTGACCCCATGACCTCTGGCTGACCGTGACCTAGAAACAGACCCAGGCTTAATGGGCCAATCAGGCACCTCACCTGGTCAGGGCAGCCAATGAAACCCCACTGATTAACCAGGGAACACGATGAATCACAGGTGAGTCATGAGATAGGAATCGTTAAGGGGTTGATTCAGATCTGGGGTATTGAGGGTAGAGAAACTAAGGCTCTTCAGGAAGACAGCTGGTCATAGCCCTCCAGTGACTTGTTAGACACACACAGTATGGTCATTTGTTTGCCTCTAGTGATGTATAATAGTTGTAGATGGTGATATTGGCTTGAACAGCCCTGGAGTGTCTTGTTAGAAGACAAACAAATGAGTCACTAAACTAAACTATCAGGCTCCTGTCTATGTCTGAATCATGGAGGAATATACCCAGATCTTCTCTCTGCTAGTCAATATAGGTCATATTATAGGTCATACAACCCCCTGTGTATGCACAGAATCAATCAATTAATTTGACTTAATTTATCTTAATTGACTACAGATGCAAATATGCCATCATGTATTTGAATTTCTATATAACGTGTGATTGTATAGATTGACAGAGGGCCGTATACAATGGGATAGGAGGAGACCTGACTAATCAAACTATGAAAGCAGAGATGTACAGTGAGCAGGGCATGACTTCACCATGGCTCTCTGGCTCGCTCAGTCAGGCCTGGCAGGAGGAAGGGGGCACAGTACAGTAAGTGGGGTGTTTGACACGTAGGGAGGGAGCCATGAAATACTTCCTCTGCTCCCCCTGTATCCCTGACCTCCACACAGCCCTGTGTAAATCACACACACGGTAAACAGAGCAAGCAAGCGAGAGAGAGGTGATGGAGAAAGACTGGGGGAGGAGAGAGACTGAGGGAGAGAAGGAGATAGAGGATGAGGAGAGGGGTAAGAGACAGGGTAAGGAAGGAGGAGAGAGAGAGAGAGGAGGGAGTAGGGAAGAGAGAAGATTGACAGGGAGCGAGAGAGAGCGGAAGAGGGAGAGAAAATGTCCACGTCATAACGTCTAAGCGGTGGTAATTTGGTGTGTGTGCTAAGCTGAGCGGTGGCTTCACGGCTCATTAGCAATAAAACTCTTCCTGTCAGGAACACCTCAAGAAGAGAGGGATCAAACGGAGGAGAGGGAGAACAGCTGTACGGTTTCCCTCTATCCCAGTCTGTCCGGAGATGAGAGAACAGGTGTATGGTTTCCCTCTATCCATTCCCTTCCTCCTATCCCTCCATCAAGCCCTCTTTCGTGCACTCTCATCATCAAGATGACTACCCCTCCTTCAGTAAGTTGTTTATCATTTCAGAATGTCCCAAACTCAATTCTGTGCATACTTCCAGTTGATGAGGAAGAGAGAGGAGGCCTCCAGCAACATAGACACTAGAGAGAGTATCAGACATTTTACTTTCCCACATCGACCACTTTCCCTGCCAAACTTTCCCTTCCCCAGTACTGTCACATACAGCAGAAACAAGGCTACTGTAGCCGGAACAAACGTTGTCCCACAGGAGAGAGACGAGAATAGCAGGGAGCAGATATCATCGTGACACCCCTTACATTGCTACTGTGCGTTTAGTGGAGATAAGAGTGAATATTTTAGTGAGGAGTTTCTCTAGCTAGTGAGGGAACGGCTGCATGGAGATGCCATTTTACCCACAAGTCCCTACTACAGTGTGTCTCAGGAGGCTTCAATCTCCAAGGTCCCTAAGCTAAGGAAAGGAGGAGCACAGACAGAGCAGCGATGTCAGAAAGATAGTTTTAGGATTTATTTCATTTGTTTTGGTAGATAGATACCAATTGATCCACTTTTCTTCATATTGGGATTAGAGAGCATAGTTGTCTTGTCAATGCACCAGTCCTCCATCTTGTTTCTGTACATTACCTCCCTCAGCCACTTCATTCAGTTCATCTTTCTCTCTCTCTGGGCTGCATTGTTGGTCGTTGTTAATATATTTCACTGTGGGGAGAGTAGTACCCAACACCACCGAGTCCTCTGGAAGGAGGACATTTCATCTCTCCTTTCATTCCTCCAACCTGCTTTCCCTTCCTCCTCCTCTTTCTCCTCCCGTTCTCCCTACACGTACACGGCAGTCCGTGAGATGACCGACCCGTCGCGCTGAGACTCCATGTCGTCGTCAAGGTAACCGCCAATGATTCCATCCTGGTCATGTGGTGGGCGGAGCTGCAGGATGGGCCCGCTCCCTCCGAAGTGGTCGTAACTCTCCTCGTCATCCTCCAGCTGGTCAAACTTCCTCCGCTCCGCCTCGTCCAGCTCGCCGCTCAGCAGGATGTCCTGCGCCGTGGGCGCCGTCCCAACCCCACCCTCACCACGCCCCCCTAGGTGCAGCGGCACGTGGTGATTGGCCTTCTCAGTCAGGCCATCATGGGCGGAGCCCTCCCTGTAGACGTAGATGGGGCTGTTGTTGTTGCCGCCCGCCCCGTTGCCCCCGGCGCCAGCACCCATCCCGTTCTTGCTCCCCTTCTTGCCGCCGCCGAAGATGCGCGACTTGATGTCGTAGGAGCTGTGGTTTGGGTTGCCGTGGTAACCCTGCTGTTGCCGGCGGCTGCGGGTGACCAGGACAGCGATAAGGGCAGCGACGAGGAGGAGGGCCAGAAGGGAGCCAATCACAGCACCTGCCACCACGCCCGCATTGGACGGGACCATAGAGGGTTCTGTAGGAAGGAGGGAGGGAAGGGAGAGGAGAGAGAGAGAGAGAAGAAGAAGAGGATGAGACAGGTGGAGGAAAGCAGATGGAGAGGGAAAGGGGAAATAAAGCAAGAGTAAGACAGGACAAGAGGGAGGAGGGAGGGAGAGAAGAAGAGGGAGGGAGGGAGGGACAGAAGAAGAGGGAGGGAGGGAGGGAGGGAGAGAAGAAGAGGGAGGGAGGGAGGGAGAGAAGAAGAGGGAGGGAGGGAGGGAGAGAAGAAGAGGGAGGGAGGGAGAGAAGAAGAGGGAGGGAGGGAGGGAGGGAGGGAGGGAGAGAGGGAGGGAGAGAGGGAGGGAGGGAGAGAAGAAGAGGGAGGGAGGGAGGGAGAGAAGAAGAGGGAGGGAGGGAGAGAAGAAGAGGGAGGGAGGGAGAGAAGAAGAGGGAGGGAGGGAGAGAAGAAGAGGAGGGGTTGGATGATGTCAGTAGTCTGCACTGTATTCCACGTGATGTGTTTTTGCATGTGTGAGTGTGGGAGTGTGTGTGTGTGCTGAGGCTCTAACAGCAGTGTTTAACGTCACTGGCGTTTCCTACTCTCCCTCTGAGCTGCTCCTGTCCCCATTCCCTCACAAACGCCCCAATAACGTCTGAGCAACATTTCAACAAGGTCTCTGCAACATCGAGGCAATGTGCCAACGACGTCTCCTCCTAAACGGTGTGAGCGCAGTGTGCAGGTCCTCTTTAGTCTCAGTCCCCCCCAACCACAAAATAGCAGAACGATTAAGCAAAAACAAAAGACATCCTCTGGAATCCAGAGA